>NC_061108.1:19408317-19443317 GCF_015104395.2 Macrobrachium nipponense | reverse complement strand
CGAAGGTAGGGGAGGTTTGCCTTGTCGAAGACCTTTTCTGTATTTTAGGTCATTATCTGTAATAGTTATTGAAAGAAACGAACTCTGCTCTAACTTTGGAACATGAAACCAGGTGTCAGATTGTGTTATATTTGTGCCCCGCAGGATATCCAGAAACCTTAATAGCTTATGTTGATATGAAATTTGCACTGGCAGAGTCATGAAGTTTAAAAGGAACGAGAGGCCGAGGACCCATCTCATAAATTGAGAACCGCGAATGTGAGTGACGAAGCATAAACAAACTCACCTGTGTACCGAAAGTCTATCGACGTCACGATTCTGAAGCTTAGAGTACACTTTAGATTAAAAATCTAGCTAAACTTGGTTTGATCTACAGAGATTACTCTAAAGTGTGTGTACACTAGTCAACCATTTACTCTCATAGCTTTAAATCTAGAGTAGTGTGATACTTACTCTAGCGAGATTAATCTACCACTCATGTACACTATCATAAAGTTGAGGAGGGACTCTCAGTCAGGATGCATATTCGTGAGTGGTAACATGTCACGGTCGAGGAAACTAGTTGCTGCAGCAGCTGCCGGATTAGTTTTATCAGGGAATTTGAAGAAAAAGAAGAGAAGGCAAATATGGGTTAGACAATGGATATCTAGACGAGATGAAGAAGGGTTGCATGCAAAGCTTTTGCAAGAACTGATCGTTGAAGATGATAAAGCGCATAAGAATTTTTTACGTATGTCTCGTGAAGATTATGATTATCTGCTTGAAAAGGTCACACCCAAAATTATGAAGAGTGATACTCATTTGAGGAAAGCAATCTCTCCCTCAGAAAGAGTAACTCTCAATGTATAAAAGAAAAAATGTTCTTCTAGAATAAACTTATATTTATCATCAAATTATCCCGAGCAACTAAACAGCAATAATCCAAATATTATATATGCAATTATTATTATTATCATTATTATCATGAAAAATAGGTAAACATAAAAAGAATAATTAACATATATATTAAACTAAATATTTTACACTGTCTTATATACGAATTTGCTTTTCAGGAGATAGTTATCACTCACTAATGTATGCTTTCCGTATACCAGTTACTACTATAGCAAAAATAATTCCAGAAGTATGCACTGCACTGCATGATGTTCTGAAGGAGGATTATCTCAAGGTTAGTACAACTAGCTATAATTCTGTTAAAGAGTACTGGAAACTGAGTTCACCAACATCACTTGTCTGAGCATCTGGCTCAGAAGGAATTAATTCTTTATCTGTCAAAACATGCGCTATATAAAACATGAAATAAGTATATGTATATATATATTATATATATATATATATATATCTACATATAATATTATATACATATACATATATATAGATATATATATATATATATATATAATATATATATCTGTATATATATACATATATATATATATATATAATATATATATATATATATATATATATATATATATATATATATATATAAATATATACAATATTTCATGACACAGGTGGGCGAGGTTCCTTGGCAATATAAACATTTAACATTCTATTGTCATCTAATGGTAGCTACATGAATATCATGGATTTGAGGATCGGATTTGGTGGATAGATGCGCGTTGAAATCGAGTAATTGATTTATCCATTTAATCAGGAATAGAGTTAAATTACGCATTATGGACAAAACAAACCAGAGGCATATAAAATTGATAAAAACGGTAGCACAACGGAATACACTTTCAAGTTTTCATTAAAAAAAACGTATATTCATTACAAAGAATATAAACTTTCAAAACGACCATTTAGCTAAACACAAACCACAGGATAATACAAAGTATTATAAGTAATAATTTCAATAGTACTGAAATAATCAAAAGCAAGTTATCTACCAAGAAGTTTCAATTATTCCGACAATGAAGCATTAAGAATGTGAAAAACGAATAAAATGAATTAAAGTAATATAGAATTTCCATAAATTCCTAAATAAAATTGATTTACACTTGAAAATCATCTTAGGAAGGCGATAAATGATCAGTACTGAAATAATCAAAAGCAAGTTATTTACCAAGAAGTTTCTTATTCCGACAACGAAAGCATAAGAATGTGAAAAACGAATAAAATGAATCAAAAGTAAAATATAAATTTCCATAAATTCCCAATAAAAATTGGATTTACACTTGAAAATCACTTAGGAAGGCATAAATATCCGTAAAACTGAACTTAATTTGCAAAGTATGCATTCTACTTTCAAGAAATTCATTATGGAAATAATCCTCGTGAGCGAATATCAAATATACTCAAATGTCTATGAAGTTTTAAGGCTGTACATTCTGTTAACGATCGTGATAATAAAGACAATATAATGGAGTAATCCTAAGTAAATTTATACTTTCCAACGATATCACAACTGCAATGCCAAGAGAGAGAAGACGGTGTAGTCTAGTGGTTAAAACGCAATTAGAGGACTGTGGAAGATCCCAACTCAACCAACTGTGGAGGAAGAGGAATGCGACAAATTGGCAATTTTAAAAAAGAAAAAAAAAGTTTCTAGTCATTTAACATGTATTCATTCTTGATCGAAAATGCTCTCACAAGCTGGAGATTCGCACACTATACAGTCTCGCACATGAAAGCTTTGTAATCATATGTTGAATAATGTCGCGTTCCATATTAGTAAAGAAAAATAAATGGTTACACGATAATGCATGCAAAATATTGGATAGAATTTTGTAGGGAAAATGGTATATATATATATATATATATATATATATATATATATATATATATATATATATATATATATATATATATATATATATATATATATAAGGGGCCTGTAAAAAATACTTGAGCATATAAACTTGGTTACGTTCCTGTGTGAACGTTTGTAAAAACGTGCAAGGTAACAACTGACTGGAACACAGCAAATGGACACTGCTTACAGGAATCCGATACAGCACAAGTATCGTCCTCATTGTAATAATTTAAATCTAATTCACAAGTGAAATATGACTCAGCCCAATTAATTCTCATGTGAATGAAGTTTGGCTCTAACACGGGAATAAAACATTCCTTCTTCCCCACTAAAGGATAAAACATTCCAAGAAACTAAAAGACCGGTTTTCACAATTTTCATATTATTGCCTTACAGCGAGCCTTGACAAAAGAAACGTGTAATTATGCAAGTTAAGGGGTGAAGTCTTCCTTAAGCTCTTTTGTCTTTCTTCATTGAACGAGACAAGAAAGCGAAGATGCTCCCACCAACCTTCATTCATAGCAACAGAATCCCCATACCACGATGGATTCTCACGTTAATGCAATGAATTTTAAACTTGAAAATTGAGCCTTCTTCACTATTTGGATAATATTTCATCAATTCTAAATGTTCTACAGTTTACGATTAAGCTAGCCCTTGCTGGCACGGGCTCTTGCTTCTAAAACAGCCCGTGGGTGAGGATCAAACCTGCAAAAGAAGAGAACTATGCCTAAAATACAACACGGATTTACCAAAACATTATTTCGAAAACCTGAACCTAAATAGGGAAGATTTAGTTCTAAATGTTGATAAAAATATTCATTATAAAAACTGGAACATATTATAATGATTAAGTCATGATGTAAATCTGTACCATTAAATGACACTGAAGCAGAGTTTTCTCAACATACAACTAGATCAACAAGCAGATTACGCGCCCACATGCAAGCCTAATGAATGAACATAGAAAAAAAGAAAAAAAAGGAATGACAATAACAAGGACGGCAAAAGGCATCAGAAAAAGAACCATTTGCAAATAAGCCGGAAAAAGTTCGTAGTTACTGCCACGATGTTACTGCCCATGAAAAAAATGACAAACTCCAAAGATTTCATTATGTAACTTTAATATCGATTTATGGATTTGGTCTAGGACTAAGTACCAAAATTAATAAAATAATCCACATCGATGAAAGGGTAATAAGATAATCATATATTCCGTATGAAGTAAAATTATACAAACCACTGAATGAAAGAGACAGAGAACGAAAAACGGAGAGGAAAAACAAAAGGAATAATAAAAATGACGTTCGTTCCCAAACGATGATATTCCAGTCTTTGTGTATAAGAACTTAGTATTAACGACGTGATTATTCGTTAATCATCTCCCATCAAGAGATCATAAACTCCTGAAATGTCTCGTACTCACGCAAATGTTCCTGCTGCACTTCACTTAATGGTGGCGATGATATGTCACCACCATCACTGAACTGATTTAACAGAGAAGAGAAATATTTTAATTTTCATTCATTTCTTTACCATTTCTTATTAAGGAGGAAACCAATGCGAAAATAAAGAGGAAAAAAATGAAAGGTTTCGGGTTAACTGACAAGTGATGGACAACACATTTCATAAATCGATGAAAAGTCGGAACACAAAGGGAAGTATGGAGGTCCTGAGCACAAAAGACAAAAAAATCAAGGTTGTATGCAATAAGTAAGAGAAGGGCTATGTAGCGATTTTTTTCCTTTTTTTTTTTGTAAAAATTCCAGCATAAGCTTGCTGCATATATTACTGAGAGAGAGAGAGAGAGAGAGAGAGAGAGAGAGAGAGAGAGAGAGAGACGAGAGAGAGAGAGAGAGAGAGAGAGAGAGAGAGAGAGAGAGCCTAACTTACCGTTGCAAAATGTACCAATAGAATAAGAGTAGAAATAGTGAAGAAAGCTTTTGCCCATGAACAATTCAATGCTAAATTAAGATTATGGTTGCAGATCCGCAGTGGTTTTATTCGACATGGAATACAACTTATAAAAAATACAGGAATCGATAAGGATAAAATTATATATCTTTTTGGCCCTACGGAGTCGAAAACATTCCGGTTTCCATTATCCAACCATCAATCTTAAATGGATTTCACTATTCTACTAACAGGAGGTACTTATCTAAATCGAGAAGCAGTTTCTGTCCTATTGTGATAAGTTAACTGGATGCCGAAAATATACACGTGCTAACTTTTAAAAATGGCATTAACATTTATTTCTAATTAAGCTTTATACTAAATCGCTAATCTATATTTAGAAACAAATGAAATACAATCATTATTACATGAAGTCGGAAACCATCCACTACTAAGAGTGGAACAATCTTCATGAAAAGATTTCTTTAACTAAATTTTTTAACTTAAACCCACTAAACAGTTGATTAATATGATCTAACACAATTATTCTTTGACTTAATGCCTACTTCAATCGAAAAATATTTTATATATTATACATAAGTTTCTTTCAAAATAATATTTTATTCATATAGAATGACTTATATACAACGAATGAAACTGTTACCATTACGCTGACAACAAAATCCTCACATGGATTTCTTAACCGTCATCTTTTTATTTATCTGACCTACTTATCTCTTATCCCAGCAATTAGCTGAATGAACAAGAAACAAACAAGCGAAAGACTTTGTTTGCTCATAGATTTCCAAATCAAGTTTCACTCACCCGAACAACAAAACCTTTGTTCATTTTTCAAGCAATAAACGCTCGTTTCATATTTTTCTAGTTCTAAGGAGGGGATAAATTCTAAGCGAGCGTTTCCAAGAATCCAAGGTTCATTTCATATGATCTCATTCAATATGGAAGGCTAACGCTAGCATTCAGCGAAGCTTCTCCTTTCTCGTGCACTCTGAACCCAAGCAATACAAAGCAGGACTGACCTCATATGAGTTTAAGCTTGAAAAATGCATCGCTGCTAAAGTTTTTGAAGTCAGTATGTTGGCGGCTCGAATTCCTAAGGACCCCGATGGGGGGTTAGTGCAGTCGGAGTACCTCACGCGGTGCACTCGAGTTAATTAAGGTTCTTTGCAGCGTCCTTCGATTCTTGGCTCCAATCCCTTTCACTCCTTTTACTTTACTTCCGCACATATTCTCTCCCACTATATTTCCCAGCCTCGCCTAACAATCATTTCAACATTCTCAGACCTGAATGACCTCATCGTTCCCAGCCTTTGGCCTTTGGCATAAATTTCATATTCCAATTCCAATTTCTCAAGGGGACAGTTTTTGTTAGCAGCTGCTTTCAGGCAATATTGTCTGTTTATTATGTGAATCTTTAACTTTGGGTTGACGGCTATTAATTCGGGAACATTACCCAGGGAACACTATCAAACCGTAGGCAAAGTGGACCGTGGTTTGCTGGTGACTTGAACCCTGCAAGAAATTTTATTACTGATGCCTTCAACAATTGTTGGGCGTTTGTAAATCCACTTGTAATATCCCCAGTCTAGTTGAATTGGGCTACCCACCGCTCAAAGCGTTATAGTGACCTCAAGGCAATGAAAATTCTTTTCGAAGGTGTAGAGGGAAAGAGCCAATATCGTTGACGACCCGCTTGTTCATACTAATAACTTTACGTTAAGCCAAAACACACAAACTTTTGTAAGTATGTGTAACACTTTGCACAGCAATACTGATGAAGTACAGGTATATACCGACGAAATGAAACGAAATATTTCTAAATCCACCTCCTTAAGGATTATTTTTTATAAGGAAATAGATGCCGATTTTAGTACAAGATACTTAGGTCAAGCTCAGCTGAATGAGACAGAGAATATTATGAACACGCAGGCGGCAACGGTCTCATTCCCTAACTATAGAAACTAGAAGCTAGGGAAAGGGACGCTGAAGACTGCTGCCAGCAGTCACTTTGCCTACGATTTTTTTTCCTTTTTTTTGTACAAGCACCCTTTTTTTCATAAAATATCTGTTTCATAAAATGTCTAATTATAATGAATGTAAAATCAGACATACGATATCACGGGAATGTTACACATTACGAGTAGTCTTAATAGTCCATTGTTGTCTTGGATGTCTTATTTAGGTGTCTATACAGGATATTAAATGTTAACCAGTGTTTTGTATCAGGAATTTCAGTAATAATTGTACCTACAATTTGTCTTTTGTAATACATAAAAATACTGTAATTTTGACTCTTGTAATTACGAAAATAGTGTAAGTTTTTAGTTATTCAAATATATATGTACATAATTATCTACGTACATGCGCAAGTGGACCTACATACAAGATCATTTTCACGCTTAAACAAGCAGTTCATTATTAAAAGACGCTGAAACGGTTGACTAGTATGAAGCATATCCAGATTAATGTAGAACTTCATGACCCACTTCCTAAAACTATCAAGGAAAAATTATTTGATTCATGATTAATGGCGCATTTCCTTACCGACCGTCACCTTTCGCCCTTACATTTGAAAAATTAAACTCGTTCATCCAAATGCCATGCATTCTTAATGCAGCATAATTCCAGACACTAAAAAGAGTTCATTAAATGAGCGACATGCATTCTGAGTAGAGACTAATTAAACGTCGTAATGTTTGAAGAGTTTGACCTGTAATTAATTAATGTATCAGTTGAAGTATATTGACATCACTTACTACTATGGGCAAGTAGTAGGTAGTCATTGCAGACGATGAAAACTTATATATATATATATATATATATATATATATATATATATATATATATATATATATATATATATATATATATATATATATAAGTTTTCATTGTCTGTAATGACTACCTACTACTTGCCCATAGTAGTAAGTGATGTCAATATACTTCAGCTGATACATTAATTAATTAAAGGTCAAACTCTTCAAACATTACGACGTTTAATTAGTCTCTACTCAGAATGCATGTCGCTCATTTAATGAACTCTTTTTTTTAGTGTCTGAAATTATGCTGCATTAGAATACATGGCATTTGGATGAACGAGTTTAATTTTTCAAATGTAAGGGCGAAAGGTGACGGTCGTAAGGAAATGCGCCATTAATCATGAATCAAATAATTTTTCCTTGATAGTTTTAGGAAGTGGGGCATGAAGTTCTACATTAATCTGGATATGCTTCATACTAGTCAACCGTTTCAGCGTCTTTAATGATGAACTGCTTGTTTAAGCGTGAAAATGATCATTAAGAATACATGGCATCCAAATGCCATGTATTCTTAATGCAGCATAATTCCAGACACTGAAAAGAGTTCATTAAATGAGCGACATGCATTCTGAGTAGAGACTAATTAAACGTCGTAATGTTGAAGAGTTTGACCTGTAATTAATTAATGTATCAGTTGAAGCATATTGACATCACTTACTACTATGGGCAAGTAGTAGGTAGTCATTACAGACAATGAAAACTTATATATATATATATATATATATATATATATATATATATATATATATATATATATATATATATAAGTTTTCATTGACATCACTTACTACTATGGGCAAGTAGTAGGTAGTCATTACAGACAATGAAAACTATATATATATATATATATATATATATATATATATATAATATATATATATATATATATATATATATATATATATATATATAAGTTTTCATTGTCTGTAATGACTACCTACTACTGCCCATAGTAGTAAGTGATGTCAATGAAAACTTATATATATATATATATATATATATCATATATATATAAATATATATATATATATATATATATATATATAAGTTTTCATGTCTGTAATGACTACCTACTACTTGCCCATAGTAGTAAGTGATGTCAATATGCTTCAACTGATACATTAATTAATTACAGGTCAAACTCTTCAAACATTACGACGTTTAATTAATCTCTACTCAGAATGCCATGTCGCTCATTTAATGAACTCTTTTCAGTGTCTGGAATTATGCTGCATTAAGAATACATGGCATTTGTGGATGAACGAGTTTAATTATATATCTATATATATTTTTCCAAGACTTTTCATATTGTGGAATCTTCCTGGTATAAAACTGGTGTGACACCACTTGGTGTGTACACACACACACCTATATATATATATATATATATATATATATATATATATATATATATATATATATATATATTATATATATATAGGTGTGTGTGTGTGTGTTTACACACCAAGTGGTGTCACCAGTTTATACCAGGAAGATTCCACAATATGAAAAGTCTTGGAAAAATATATATAGATATATAATTATGAAGTTTAATTCCATTATATATTCACATACATATAGAATATCCATTACATATACAATATATGTATGTGTATACTGTTACAATACGGATGAAAAAAAAAAAAAACTGTTACGTTCTGGCCCTATTCAACGGAAAATCCGTTGATAGCTTTCCAAGTCTTTGAAAGCTCACTCAATCTTCTACACACCACAAAAGCAAAGATTTACTAAAACATTTCAAACACTCATAAAGCATTTAAACACTCATAACAGAGAAAACCTAAACTCACAATCGCTTCATGGAGAGAGAGAGAGAGAGAGAGAGTAGAGAGAGAGAGAGAGAGAGAGAGAGAGAGAGAGATTTCGTCAGCAAAACTATCTAACTAGTCACTGAAGCTGAAAATAGGCTCGTTCACACGCTGTAATGCAACAGACGTCTTTTGAGTCACATCAGATGACAAGAAAAATGTCTTTTTTTCTCATCACAATTCATATGGTCGTTTTCTAGTCAGTGAACAAACGAAGTCTGAGTAGGAATTTCATCTTTGTAAATATATCAGAAATCTGTCTACAGAGTGTCAGCACTGTGCATTATGCGTAAAAAATTGTATATGCAAATTTCACTAAACTGTGGATCAAAACTAGGAAGGTCATGAGGCTTGCCATTTCATCGATTTAGCACATTTATTATATAAGAAATGATTTTCACCTAATGGGGCAATCTCCAAAACGGAAGAACGTCTAGCTATCTTAGTATTCAGGGATAGCCATCACTTTCAACCCTTATAAAAAACAAAGTCAGTTTTTAAGTAGTTATGATGAGATTTTCTGCTTTATTTCAAAAGAGCGCCGAAATTTATACACCCTAGGAGACTAGCTCTGGACGTATATTTCAACCCTAAAGTACATGGAAATACACAATGTCTATACAAACATTGTATGATGATTAATCAGGCTAATCTTAATCTTACTCAAACTTGCATTTCCACTGGAGTAAGTAATGTATCAAACATACTGGGGGGATTTCAATATATTCCTTCGTATAAACAACATGATGACGGTTGATGATGTCTACGAAAACAAGGTATGTTAGCATCATTTTTGTTTTTATCTCATTTCGATTCCCTTCAACAACAATCGAGTCTATTTTCAACGGCTGCGTAAAGAACCACGCATTATAGTCTCTCACGGTCTTTGAAGGTGTTTGTTAATAGGGAACTTCCGTGTTTACAAGAGAATGAAATGTTATTATTACAAAATGTAGGGTATATTATACTGGACTTCTTATACTACAGGTGCGGTGATAAAAACTATTTCAGAACTTAAAAAAAAAGGAATCTGTACTGGTCATGAATGTTTTTCAATTAACCAACTAACACCAGCGATAGGGCGACCTTGGAGGTTTACGTCAAAATAACATTAGCATTAATCAAAGAAAACTATCAGTTTAAAACCTGTGTTCCTGCGTTCCAGCAAGAATACAACCATTTTTAAAAGGACCAACATGAATACAGCCATAGCCCATTGAATGGGAATGACTATTCAAAATGATATCAAGGTCCATTCCAAAAATCATCAATGCGTACTTGAAACAGTTTCAATGGTACTTCGCTTTGCGACAAGATTTATGTATTAGTTACATAATGGCATTGAAACTACCCAAAATTTTACGTACGTAAAAAAAATACTCACAGAAATCAGAAATAGAGAAGACAGAAACCATTGTCTATCAAACTCAAGAAAGAGAAACACCTTGGTTAACGTTTTACACAAGCTAAAATAAATAATAAGCACAGGCCAAATGTGAGTAATTGTTGTTGGAACTTACTGCAAAGGAACGATGAATTGGGATACATTTTCAATGCATTACAAGACTTCCTAGACAAATTGGACCGCAAATTACATTTTTATTCTGAATGTATGCCATGTAAATATACAATATATCTTTGCCTAACTACTTAACTAAGTTCATAAACGAGCCTAAACCTCATCCCCCAACAAAACAAAATAACATTAAAATATCAATACTTTACCTCAAGAGGCCAAGTTGAATGACATAAAATATGAGCAAGTTTTTAAATTATAGACAATAGCAGGATGCGTAACGCAATTTCAAAACCATCATAAAACAACAGAATGAAAATAATTAATATTTTTTTGCTCAAAGTGCCACTTGGTAAATTTTTCATTCTTATTCTCAAGTGCTATATATTTTGCATTTCAGACCTGCACAATATTCATCAAGTACTGTATGATATTTCATTCCACTCCGGAACTCATGAATCTCCATGGAAGTCGACCAACTAATGGCATATAACCGTTATCCACGGATTTTGGTTCTGTGGTGATAAAGCGTTGGTGGATCCGTTCCACTTCGGATAAAGAGAACCCACACGCCTGTATCAAAAGGGATTGAAAAATAATGACACACAGACATGATTATTTGGTTTTGAAAATTGACAGTAACCTTTTCTCAACTTTTATTAATTTTCTGTTAAGCTTTTTTCAACAGATGCTGTTTGTCATGTATAGAAGAATGTGTGTAATTTCCCAACTGCTGTTATCCATGCTGTCTTATTTTGTTCATTTGCTAAAATAGCAAAACACTTTTCCTGGCAAGCTTCATTTTAATAAAAAAAAAATGATGCTTATTGTTTTGCTTCTTCTTTGTCCCTTTCTCTGGTTTCTTCTTTGTTTTTAACCTCACTTTGTCACACAGAAGTATATAGTTGCCAATCTTTTATAAAAATGAATATTTTCTGAAGTGATGCCTAAAGTTTAATATTCATACAGTTAGCTCAATTCAATCAATTATTTGACTCTGTGGTCGGTAATAAAAATAAAAACTATTTTTATTAATATGTATAGCAGCACCCCCTCTATTTTGTACTCTTAAGGTAGTAGCTTCAGAAACGCTTAGTTAATAAATCCACTTGGACAAATCCCATAAGAAGCTGGATACTGAATACAATCAATAACTCGATAATAGTATGCAAAAATAAATAAATAAATAAATAAAATAAAAACATTAATAAAATAAAATAAAATAAACTCGGGCTTACCACGCTGGTAGAGTTGAATTACTTGAGGTCATTACTGCCAGCTTTTACCATAAAGGTCGATTAAACGCTCAGAACTTTTGTAAAATAAAAAAAGAAAAGAAAAATAGATTACTCCTCACGGTAAGGACGAGAAAATCTTTAAACAAGTAAAGCTTCAAATAATGGCTCCAATTAGTCTTCTACCTAAAACTCTGAATCACCAGTGTAATAATACACGCACACACTATATGTAAAAAAGATACAATATACATATATATATATATATATATATATATATATATATATATATATATATATATATATATATATTATATACATATATATATATATACACACATACATACATACATACATACATATATATATAGATATATATATATATTTTATATATATATATATATATATATATATATTATATATATATATATATATATACATACATACATATATACATACATACATATATAACACAGAGGACTGATCTGCATTAGATTGCATTCTCTTTCATTAATCCTACAACTTAATTTTTTAACATTTCCAGTTTATCTAATGCAAAAATTTGCGTAAAATACAGGGATGTATCCTAACTAAACCTAAGACACTGAAACCCCAAACGTAACCTACCCCAATGTGGGATGCAACGTTATCTACCCTTTCCTATTATAATCAAAACTTAACAGAGCAGATCACATAATTTGTTTAACGAAACTTAACCATCTATCACGCGCCATGGCATGGCCTCATTAGCCTTACCTTATTCCTTTCCAGTATCGCTAGACTGTGTGTGGAGAGTGAGAAGGGGGAAGAGGGGGTAACCTAGAAAAACTTATTTCTTTTTTATATAATATGAGCGTCAGCATCATTATAAACACTCACAGAAACAGGAGTAAAAGTCCTTAACGTTTCTAAAAATGTGCTACTTTACAATCACTAATATGTAACACAACATTTTCATGTAGGTATACCCAGATAAAAGATACAGCAATGCAACACGAAAAAAGAAAAAAATCCGATCGGAATCTCTTAGGCCATGTCAAAAACTTTACGCCTCCATAGGATTTTTAAAAAATCCCCGAGGCTATTAACTTGGATCGGCTTTTATTAATCCTAACATACCGAGCTTTTCAAAATATCGCAAAGTAAAGACGACGAAAAAACTGAGCGTTTTCAAAGCAGGAACTATTAGTATCATGTTATCCAATTTTCTGTATTTATTAAACTCCTTCAGACTCGCAATACCGTTGGCACTTTTCTTTGATCTCGTAGTGTCTTGTTTTCCTACATTTCCAACTAATCAAAGTATCCATGAATTAAGACGAATGAGAAACTAAAGTGTTTTTAAAGCAAGAATTCTAATGACTCTCCAGCCTCTTGTCATCTTTGAATTCCATCACACAAAACTAGAGGCCTTAAAGTATCCTTTGCAGGGATTCCGGGGTTCTGTCGAAGCACCACTAACCGATGGCGAAGGCTGACCACCCAGTCATTACTGCTCTTGATGATTCGCTTAATGGAACGGAGAGATTTCGCCTCAATGTCAGACGACGGTGAAGGAGGAGTGTCATTTCTTCTTTGCACATTAGGAACTTTCAGCATAACCAAGAAAATAAAATACAAATAGTTAGCTTACACATCGTATACATACATTATATATATAGATAATGTATGTATGTCTACTATATCTTCTTTTCCACCTGTTTTATAATCGAGCCTCTTCTTTCTTTATTTTCTATTCACATTCAACTTAAAGCCACCCCTCTCTAAATACTACTGCCACTCTCCGAGCCTTCTCTGTAGGTCCTCCTCATTTTCAGCAGTAATCACCAGCACTTCTTTCCTGATCTCTTCACTCAACACATCCATGACCAGCACAAACAAAAATGTACTTAATGCTGGCCCCTGGTGTATTCCATCTCTAACTTTAAAGTTTTCTGTTTCTCCAACTGCTGTTATTACCTTTGTGCTCGGACTTTTCTGGGATTTTCCCATTCCTCAAACACCAAAACATCATTATGGAAAACACTATTTAAAATCAACCACAGACAGGAGCCGCGCTTTCTGTAAGTAATCTGTATAATAAAGATGGCCTGGTAAAACTGAAGACTTGTGTAAATTATAAACTAAAAGAAAACTTGGTAAAATAACTCTAGTGAACAAGCAACGTCACTACTCCGTCGGTAATACTATTTACCAAAAAGATGAGATGTAAGAAGAAATAACAGGACAACTTTTCAGAAAGCTTTGTCATAGAAAAACACAAGTTATTAAAAACAATTTTACACTGTTATCAACAAATAAAAAAAGCCCACCTGCTGAACTGGGAGAGGGTGACTTGGGAAGCCTCCAAAATTTAACACAGACGATAATGGCTTTGATGAATAAAACCTATATATCCAAACCGATAACTCCTAACACTGCATTTCTAAGTAAGATATTATGACGAAAGTACGAAGGTTTTATCATTTATTGTCATCGCATCCTTGGGTACTTGACAATGCAAAGAATAATCACATGATACCTGCTAAACTCGAAATTGTTTCTGAATCTTTTAAAGAAAAGGCCACAAAAATAGAATTCAACACAAGAACAAAATCGTGAAGAGGAATTCTAATTTTGTTTTTGTGTAAAAGAAAAAATCCCACGTAGTGCAGAAAATTATTTTATCACTCACTTTCATGTGAGCGGAGTAATGTAAAATTACTCATGTGATCATATAATATGAAACTGCCCTTTTGCTTACAAATAATCCTGTTGTAAGGATATGGGCATTGTAATATACAACGTTTCAGATAGATTAAAAGCATTATCATCATCATCATATCATCATCATCATCATCATCATCATAATAATAATAATACTTCGAAAATATTCTACTGAAAATTTCACCGTCATAAGGAAATGTCATAATTGCGGCATATATAGAATTAAGGTGCTGATAAAGAATAACAACAAAGAGAGAGAGAGAGAGAGAGAGAGAGAGAGAGAGAGAGAGAGAGAGAGAGAGAGAGAGAGAGTAGCTTCTACTTTGATGTGGTTGTAAAAACAGAGCCAATATTTATATAGCCGAGATGAAAGTCTCGCCTTAATGGATATGTATCCGACTAATTATTTCCAAGTAAGTCGTTTTACCATCCCTCTCAGAGTGGATGTCTCTTTCACCATACATTCAATCCCTGAATTACTAACCTTTCAGTACTACTCAAGAAGCCACTAAGTTGTCATGGCTGTGGAACCAAACAAAATTCAATGCCTGTATGGATATTGTTACCTAATTTACAGAGATCTCATCACGAAACCCAGGAAAACATCGAAAGACGCATTCAGAGAAATTTATGACTAGCAGACAGGAAATGAGACGTCTCCACCAATCAAAACAATATTATTCATACATTATATAAACATAATTTATTTGTAATAATTTCACAATGTCTACAGAAGGTTACATTATCGTAAATCGAATACAATATTCATGAATTCATCTTCAACCTTCAGTTTATGACCGGAAAGTGTAAGTGTAAGATGATGCTGACAGAGTAGATAACCTACAATGCCTATGATTTTAATAAGTAGAGATTAATGTGAGAATGCAAAACAAAGAAAATGAGAAAACGAACAGGATTTAACCCAGAGAGAAGATCAAGCTGTACCACTCAGACTGGAACAACTAAATAGCTTCAAAGCATAAAGGAAGAAACAATTACTGAAGAAATACATCATAAAATAGGGAAGGTCTTAGCACAACACGTGTAATATGACCAATCAAAAGACGGAAAGACCCTGTCTCTTTGAATAACCGAGCATGGGAAATATGGGATTTGATGTAGAAGTGATGGTGGTGGATGTACTGAGCAGACAAAGCGTTTATGGTTAAATCACATGTGCAATATTTTTTCAATTCAGTTACATTCATAAAAGAGATAACAATGCCTTTGTAATTTCAGAATCGCAAAAAAAGAGAAAAAAAATTGATCTATGACATCACAAATAGAGCATCTAAATCTTTTCGAAGTAATTTCCTGTAAACAAATTAAGTAACATGAGAAATACAGAATCTGAAATGCTCATAGACGGCATAGTTACGATCACCTGACCTCTTGCAAAATAGTTCGAAGTTACAATTGTCCAGAACAGGAAATAGAGAATAGAGATAAACATCCGCTGTTAGGGGAAATGAAACAATAAAATGACATTTTATTTGGGACTTTTAAAAATGTACAAAATCAAGATACTGAGAAATATGCCATTAATTTCTGCACAAGAGTAATATACATTTCCAGGTAACACTTCATTATTAATTAATAAAGAGTCATCTTCTAAAATCGTCATGCACTTTCGCAAAGCTAATTCTTCACTTGTGTAACGCCAAAAGAATCTACCTAACTAACCGTGGAGAAATATCTTATAGTAGGTAAAAATTGCTCGATCAGAATGTGACAGAAGTAGCAAATTACGTCAAACAGTTTCGTCTTCACAACTTTCCTTAGTTACTACCTATAACGTTAATTTAGCCGAGTAATTACCTAGAAAAGAAATTGCTCTTGAAAAAGCTAACCGAACTCATCAGCATCACTAGCGTCATTGATTAGGTAGCGGATAATAAGAAATTGAAAAAGAACAGGAACCATATTCTCTAGAAGTTCAGTACTAAAAGCCCAGCAGCGCATCAGAGGAACTCGTTTCCCTTTTATTACTTCCAACAAAGGAAACGCGAGGTCTTCCCCAATAAGGACAAAGACCCATAACATTGGCTTCCCATAAAACATTCGGAAAACCCTTTAATCCCAAGTGCCCTTTACAGGACAAGCCTTTTAATTTTCATCCAAAATCGCCTGTTTAAAAACAGCTCTCCGTACGACTACGTACCACTTAAAGCTGAACTGTGGGACTAACAAACTACGCAATCTCTCTCTCTCTCTCTCTCTCTCTCTCTCTCTCTCTCTCTCTCTCTCTCTCTCTCTCTCGGCACTTTGACCTTTTGCCCATTGCTGTGTTCCAGTTTCTGAAATATTAGTTCCTAAACATAGTAGATGAAAACCGAAATAACTCCGCTCAATAAAGCGTAACTCCTACCGATGCCAGGGGAATTAAACAAATTCCAAAACTGACCAGGATATATGATCCTCTGTTCACATATTCGGAGCCGATAGTCGTAAAAAGAAAGAAAAAAAAATTCTATGAAAAAGAAGACGATTCACATCCACAATCAAGTAAGAAACATAAAATTAAGGTTACAGTATCCCCATTTTGCATTCAAGTTAGCAATAAATTTTTCATACCGTTGACCTTAGGCTAAAGACAATTCTTTGGAAAATCTAAAATAGACAACCACAAACGTCTACAAGATTACGCACTGTAATTCATGATAACCATGGAGAAAACTAATAATACGAATTATGCAAAGTCAAACCATTCTTTTGCCATCCAACTTTCCATGTTCCTTTACATCTACATCTTCAGCCTCAACCAGCATATTCATGCTCCTCTTATCATCGCGGAAGTGCATCTCAGACATGGGTCAGGAATGGACAACAAGGCAACTATGCATTAACGGTGTTGGTAAACGCAAACGTATCTAATGAAATGTGGTCTTAATACACCCAAGTTTGATGTCTAGCAGTGGGGAAGCGATGCTAATACAAACATACAGTGTCTTGCACGAGCGCTTAATGGGCAATTATTTACCAAAGCAATTCTCGGCCGAGATTGTCCCTCCATGTTCTAACCATCAAAGAGAAGGGATGGAACGCAAACGTATCCGGTCATTGTGGTACGATGGGCTTTCATGTCGAGGTCGAGGTCGAGCTCGATTCAGTTAAATATAGCGTTCCCTTTCAGGTCCTCAGACTATTATATAACTATTTGGCACTGGTGATTATTTCTTTAGCCTTGTATGTAAAATCGTTTGGTCAAAGCGCTAAATGGTGACGACCGTCGTAATAAGTAGAAAGAGATGCCTTTGCTAAAGTAGTTGTACAAGTATATTAATTGTGCGGCAAGCAAGAATTATTAATATATATATATCATATATATATATATATATATATATATATATATATATATATATATATCTATATTTATATATATATATATATATATATATATATATATCTATATATAATATATATATATATATATATATATATATATATATATATATACTATATATATAATCCACCCTCCCACTTCTTTGTTATACCTTCTATTTTGTCCGCCACACTAACTTTGAATACTGCATACGTAATAAGGATGAATTTGGTTTATTATAGAAAATATGATTGAAAACATGTGGCTCACTACTTCTGATCGAAGCGTCAAGATCTACAGGTATACTATCAAGGCAATTTACTCAAGATCATTAAGAACCAGAGACGTAAATTTGAATTGTGCTAGAGTTGACGAACCAGGACGGTTCATCAACACGACTGTACTATTTTATAAGGACTCAGCTGGCAAATTTACGAGGAATCTGGGCAGTAGTAAAGCCCTTTCCCTAAAGCCAATATTCCAGCTTTCCACCCGATGGTTCTATACCCCAGTTGGTTTTTCACCCACCCTTTTTCCAGTTTGTTTGTTTTTCACTCACCCTTTTTCCAGTTTGTTTGTTTTTCACCCACCCTTTTTCCAGTTTGTTTGTTTTTCACTCACCCTTTTTCCAATTTTTCACCTTAACGATTTGTCTATCCTCTCTCATTCTCACGTTCAACAAACATAATTACTTTAAAACAAGCATTTTCCTTCGCCCTCATAATTTCCCTCAGGAGCTTTTTAACCTTATCTTATGAAAGAGAAATATGTATTTTCTTGCGACGTGGAATTGAACGGGGGTATAACTCATGCTTCCATGACTAAGTGCATTTTACATTTCTCGGGACAAATACACCTTCCTTGATCTCTGTATATAATATATATATATATATATATATATATATATATATATATATATATATATATATATTATATCCGTAACATTAAACTTCCTGACAAAAAATATATATATGATGAAAAGTTTGAAAATCCTAGGCACCTCCAAAAACCTTTCATTATACGGTGTTTTTCCTATTCAAGTCGGGTTTGTTGTCAGTTAAATGTTTCTCTGCTTGGGTATCGAGGTTTCGAAATAATGTCATAAATTTTTTTATATTAGCATCAATAAACTGCGGTCAGTAAATGCAAAGAGCTGCCAAAACACACAAAAATAAAATAAAACAGCTTAAGAGTTCGAAGATGGTTAGAATAAAAATAAAAAAACGAGCCCGATGGTAGCAGATTTCCTTCAGATTGAATACGTGAAATTTCTGCTATTTCCATGGTCAGTGACATCAAGAAAATTCAAAAAAACTTCTGCGGAAAACTTGATGGCTAGTATTAAGTTTTTCAGTTTAAACACAAAATCCACAAGGCTTTTGCGAACTTTCCAAATATAATGAAATATCATGCAATTGTGTAAAACATATACTTTTTTGCGGCAAAAATATTTCTAGTAGCAATGTTTAAAAAAGCGCTAAGGACAGAAATAAAGGATTACCCATAGCCATGACAAACTTTTCCACTTAGAACTCAACAATCAAATATAAGTTATAATTTTTTTTTGCATAATCTTATAAGGCCAATGACTTTTGAAACGGTCAAGTGTTTTATCATAATTTTCCAATTCTTCTAAACATTCCAAGGCATCATCTACGGCACTTTTGTGAATACAGACACATCAAAACAAACCATATTACGAACAATATTCGCAAAATAATTGTTCAACTTGTTTACAAAGTGAATAATGTTCTTAATAAGTGTGTTTGAAATATTTCCAAGTAAAGATGTAAGTAATTTCATAGGCCATTTAGATAAATTATAAGAAACTGAGCCTGCTGAACTAATAATGGATTGAACAAGGTTACTTATTTTGTGAGCCTTGACTAAA
This sequence comes from Macrobrachium nipponense, assembly GCF_015104395.2. Lineage (NCBI taxonomy): Eukaryota > Metazoa > Arthropoda > Malacostraca > Decapoda > Palaemonidae > Macrobrachium > Macrobrachium nipponense. The sequence continues at coordinate 19,423,324 of NC_061108.1, read as the reverse complement.
CCATAGAAATAAGGTAAAAGGGAACACTGAAAAACAATGCAATTGCACTGAATGATTTCCTGTGAGTTCACTTATTGCATATATTTAAGAGGGTAAACAGATCTTCAGCCATCTTATTCCAATGTTATAATTAATAATGAGATAAACTACACCTCTCAACAGATGACAAATAAGGTATAAAAAAAAAAAAAATTCGTATCCCTCAAAACTAACTTTGAGTCAAGACATGAGCAATAACGGTGACATTAGCAAAATCCTTATATGAGCTCCATATTGTTGTGCAAATCCAGTCCCATTACACTCTACTTTGGCACACACAATACAGCTGAGCTAAGAGGAGAGAGAGAGAGAGAGAGAGAGAGAGAGAGAGAGAGAGAGAGAGAGAGAGAGAGAGAGAGAGAGAGAGAGAGAGACTGGAAAATAATATTGGGGTAAAGTGCCAGTGATAAATCAAAAGTGATTCAAACTCTCACAAGAAAACCGAGATCCGAATGATGAAACATTTTTCTTGTTTCTTTCCGAAGAAGAAGAAGCAGAAAAAGAAGAAGAGGAAAAGAGCATCGACATAACTTTTTGGGGCAACAAGGCTCAAGCGAACAGAAGGATGATATATGGATTTTTTTTTTTATTCTTTTGCATTTTCCATATTTTAATTTCCATACAGCGATTGAGATATTATTCAGTTTTAAAAAGATGTTAAACCAAACCAGCACACACACACATATATGTGTGTGTGTGTGTGTGAGTGTGTGTGCGCGCGCGTGTGTATCTTTGTATAAGCCTCTTGGGATTACAGAGTATATAAGGACAAAAATAGTAATCAAGCAAGTAAAGAACAAAAAGCCACGTAGTTACATCGTGCTTTTAATGGTGATTATTTTGTGTCGTGCAATAGATTTCCTCTTGCGTGGATGCTCCTAATTCGAAAGGTTTTCCACACTAACATCTTAAAAAAACTTCATTTCTACAACTAAATTATCAATTTTCTAGTGCTTATATGTCGCCTTTCCTGGACTAAAACTTCATTACTCTTCAACTTAAATTTCGGTATTCACGAAATAATTTTAACTTTTTAAAATATTTATCAGACATTCCCACAAATTCTGTCCCTTTTTTTTTTTTTTTTTTTTTTTACATCCGGCGTAGCATCTCTCCGTGTTTCAACCAACAGCTCGATAACCTTGAGCCCAGTTCTTAATATTCTTCAATATTCTTTCCAAATTTTTTAAAAACAGCTTTTTAATATTTTCAAATGCATAAAATGCTTATAATGTTCTCACTAAATCAAATATTAAGTTCCGAAACCAGTCACAAGATTAAGTGGCATTTGCGCTAAATACACAATAAAAGATTTGTGGCAGAATATACTTCTAGTCCTCAAACACCTACACGAAGTAACACCGCCGATAAGGAACGTATCATTACGGAAAGCTCATAAAACACCTAAACAATGCTTTAAAAACAAACGTTTTGTGATTCCTTTGATAACGTGTACAAGCAAATATTCGACTGTGGACAGAAATAGAAGGAAATCACTCGAAGTCCTCACCTTTAAGGTGACAATGGCAGTTAGTTTTCTCGGGCACATATAGAACATTGACAACCTCACTCGTTTGGGCGAATACAAAAAAACATACCTCTTTAATTTGAAGTCTGATGCTGTTTGCCTCAATATTTGCCCTAATGATATGCAAATATCAGCGTTGATCACACAACGAAATACCCTGGTTACTTGCTATTAAGGCACAATTTTCGGCAAATTTATTCTGATCCGCAAACAGATAAAATGGTATATTCTCTCTCTCGTGTGTGTGTGTGTGTGTGTGTGTGTGTGTGTGTGTGTGTGCGTGTGTGTCTGTAGGACCCTGGGTTTTGAACGGACTAGGCGTTCCCTTTTAAATCCATAGTGATTCTGTTGACTTATATTACGAATCATGCACTTATTAGTTAGTTGACTAAACTGATCTGTCTGGCATAATGGGGAAGTTGAGAATCAGTGCAGCAATACCTTTTGAAGTCGTTATATTTGATAGAAAAAGTGCGAAGGATACACACACACACATATACATATATACAGACAGACACACACACACGCATTATATATATATATCATATATATATATATATATATATATATATATATATATATATATATATATATATATATATATATATATATATAGTGTATGCGAGTGTGCAGATGAGACTCTTTTACGAAAATTAGTTTGTTTAAAAGATGCAATTACATTCTATATGCTAGAGTCTACAACTTAATGTTTTATCACAACGTATAAAAGGGCGTTATCGTATATTATAACGAAGCTTCCCTTTTCTCGAAAATTCTGGGAAAATTATAAAAATAAGTTTCATCGAACCAATAATACGCCTCTGTAAATAATGAAATTTTATTTGATATTAAATAAATATATGGAGAGAGAGAGAGAGAGAGAGAGAGAGAGAGAGAGAGAGAGAGAGAGAGAGAGAGAGAGAGGTTATAAATAACAAGTTTAATGGCAGGCGAAAATCCACAAGCACAGTTTTATGATGGAACATATTATGCAAAAAAAATTTAATAAATAATAAAAAAAATAAAAAAATAAAAAAATTAATAATACATAATAATCAAACTGGTAGACTTAAAATGAAATAAGGCTAACAGAAAAACTTCATTCCAACTGCTCTAAACGGGAAGATCTCAGTCACCAAAGTTAGGCCAGAGCGACAGAGTAAACAAACGAACAAGGATCCCATGACAGAACAAAAGTTTGCTTTGAAGCACAACCGTACACAAGCAAAGATACACACAATAAACAAGGCCACGTTGAGCACCAAAAAACCATCCCTCATCATCCTCTAACCAAACCGTGATCCTTCCACCTCATTCTACTCTATAGCCAGCTGCTCTGGATCAGTTCCCTGTGTCTAGGATTCAATCCTACATCATCGCCATAAGCCAGGTGGAAAATATTTTGCACGCGTCGGAACGCGTCGTTCCAACTCGCCCGAAATATAGTTTTATCGCTCTGACTATTACGCGATGGTATACCGGTTCTGGTGCTTCGGGGCCAAGAATATATTTTCAATTCGTGGTGTATACATGATTTCTTCGCTCACGAGATAGATGTCTTTTCTTTCTATTCTCTTCCTTGTCTTTGCACATTTGTACATACACCAGAAAGGAGAGAGAGAGAGAGAGAGAGAGAGAGAGAGAGAGAGAGAGAGAGATTGTTAATGAAATGCATTTTTGCTATGAATACTGTTATACCTTTCATTAAACGTTCATTCCCATTCCTTTCCCGTCAGTATTTGAAATTATCCTAAATTATCCGATATATAAATATATGGAGAGAGAGAGAGAGAGAGAGAGAGAGAGAGAGAGAGAGAGAGAGAGAGAGAGAGGAACAGTTAAGTTTAAAAAATTTGTATCGTAAAGAAAAATAAAAGTAGTACATCAAAGATTCAAAGAAAGAAGATATTCCACAAGCACAATCTAGCATGGATCACATCTCATGCAAAATGAATCAATAAAGAAAAATCATAATCAAACTAGTAGCTTTAACAGGAAATAAGGCCAAGAGAGAAATACTCCATTCCAACTGCTCTAAACGTCTAAATCTCTGCCACTCAACATGTCCAAGAACGACAGAGTAAACAAACGAATAGAAAAACAACAAACGTCCCATGACAGATCAAAAGGACTTGGCTTTGAAGCGTGGACGTACACAAACACAGGAAGAGGACACAGGTGCACCAAAAATGGCACCAAGATAGGAATTAATATACTGAATATTCATAGACACTCGTCTCCAGAACTTGATCCGTATGACAGGTCCTCTTGAGAATAACCCTTTCTCTCCCCCCCAACCCCAAACCACTCCCACAAAGATCCGTGATCCTTACGCCTCATTTTATTCCAGGCAGATGTTCTGGATCAGTTCCCTGTGTGTCTAGGATTCAATCCTACAGCATCGCCATAAGCCAGGTGGAAAATAGTTTGCACGCGTAGGAACGCGTCGTTCCAAATCACCGGAATACCAGCGATGGCGCTTCGGGGCCACGAATATCATAGCTTCAATTTGTGGAACACATGAGAGAGAGATTTCTTTTCTTTACTTTCTCTTGCACTGAACCTCTGTGTACTGAAGAGGAGGGAGGTAGTCTGATGAAAACCATACAAGAGGTTGTTATCAAAATGCATTTGTATTATCAATACTGATGTAGACAATCAAAAGCCACAGTAGTGTTAAAATATATTATTGTACAATTCTAAAAAATATACAAGTAGAGACTTTCGGATAATGCTCCGTATTCCTCTACAGTCCTACTGAAGGTCAAACAATGGAGGGAGCGTTTGACCATCATTAGGACTGAAGAGGGATACGGGGCAGTATCCGAAAGTCTCTTCTTGTATATTTTTTAGCATTGTACAATAATATATTTTAACACTACTGTGGCTTTTGATTGACAATATTATAGCCTCGTTACGGGATTTCTTAGTTCAATACTGATGTACCTGTCATTAAACCTTCGTTTCTACTACTTTTTATTTGAAAATTATTCTACATCGTATTAACAAATATATGGAGAGAGAGAGAGACTTGTACATCATTATAGAAAATAACCTTAGTAAATAACAGCTTTCATAAAAGAAGAAAATCCACAGGCACAATCTTATCCTGGAAAACATCTCCAGCAAAAATGAAATAAACAATCATCAAACTTTTGGTTATAATATGAAATAAGGCCAACAGGAAAATACTTCGTTCCTGTTACGAACGACTTAGTAGACATAGAAGCAGGCCTCCACTGACGGATCAACAGTTTCCTTTGAAGTGTGCATGTGTACAAACAGGCACCAAGGAAAAATGAACATACTGAATATTCTTATGCAGACAGTCGGCAATGCTCATCTCCAAAATCAAAGCCATAGCCCAGGTCCATCAGAGACTCTTCACCTTCCCTTTCTCAAAGCCCCAAACCAAAAACCGTGATCCTTGCGCCTCACTTTACTCCAAGTATTCCAGGCAGCTGCTCAGGATCTGTTCTATATGTCTAGGATTCAATCCTACATCATCGCCGTAAACCTAGAGGAGAATATTTTGCAAGCGTGGAAACGCGTTGTTCCAATTCGCTCGGAATTGTTTTATCGCCGTGACTATTACGCCACAGTACACCAGCGCTGGTGCTTCGGGTCCGTGAATACCACACTTTCAACTGGTGCTGTACACATGATTTGTTCAGCCACCAGAGAGAGATTACTCTCTTCTCTTCTCTTCCTTGAACATTTGTGCACACAGGAAGAGTGAGGCAGTTTGATGAGGACCATAATCATACACAAGGTTGTTAATAAAACCGTTTGCATTATCATGCTGATAATATATATGTGCTAAGATATTATGTGAAATTGAAATGCTCTTTCTCTTTCACACACACACACAGAGTAAAACCACAAACTTGTTCTTAAAGATGCTGCATTAAAAAGAGGAATTTTCCATCACCGTAAAATATGCTTTGGTGAATGCATCATATGATAATACTTCCCTTTCGATTTCCATTGTCGAAAAATGAAAATGAGCAGCTGAAACTTTAAGGGGAATTTTTTCCATTAACTTTATTTTATTCCGAATGTCCAATTCTTTACAGAAACAAAATAATTACTTTGACGTGCGCTTCGAAAGTAACACGTTCTTATATTATACACTGTTAGCACGTCAAGTAGAGCTTGGAGAAAAAAGACAGTAAAGAATACCTACATCCATCCTGGACTCTGCAACGTAAGATAACATCCATGTGTCTTATCTACGTAGCTATAAAAAAGCACTTGTTTTCCTTTCATAACGGAAATAATTACAATTCTCATGAAGTAAAACTGCTGATTTGTTAAATCCTTCCTGAAGGATAAGATTACAATTCTATTTAGATCGGCTAAATATTTGAATAATTTTCTACTCATATCTAAAAATCCCAAACAAAAGAATGTCCTACCTTGCCTAGATGACACCAATAAGAATGTTACTGTCAATATTAAAATTTTTAAAAAATGAAAAAAGAGTTAAGAACAACTAAAGTTTCAAATTGACTGGCTTTATTTGTGTGTGGCTTGTTTTTACATTCAATATTAATTAAAATATCTTCATGCTTCTGATGTCGAACTTGTTTTACAATTTCAATCACTGATGTCGAACTTGTTTTACAATTTCAATCACCATGGTACCCTAGTGAAACGAACGCATTTGCAATATCTAATCTTTCAAATATTTGCATATTACAGAAATGTTTTAATAGTATATGGAATGTCTGCTATGCTGAAAGATTCTTTTAGCAACCATATACTTTCCCTCAAATCAGCATTTTACTATAACATTTCACTATAGCAAAAAGAATCAAAATTTTCCATGTGCTTTACTACCTTCTCATCCAGACTACTGATAATTCACTTGATTTCTTTGTTTTTTTTCACATTTAAAGCCATGTATTTCTAGGCTATATTACTTATTTCATCCATCTGAACAAGTATTCGTGTTCCTTCTATTCTTCAGAGAACATTCAACACTTTTCTTTCATACACAGAGAATCCAATAAGGCCAACATCAGTATCTCAGTTCTCCTTAGATCTTACGTTTTTACTCTCTTTTCTTCGCTACCAGGCACAATTAAACTTCAAGAGAAAATGCTCAGGTAATTTTGTCATTATTACAGGGTTTTCTTCGTGATAATCTCATTATCTTCAATGTTTTATTAATATGACCTACTGTTGTACTTGCTTCCTTTGTAATACATCGACGTATTTTAGAAATATTCTATGGATATTAGATCAAATCTTGGCATGCCGCCCCAAATGTCATTCAAATAACATTTCACCTAAGATATCAAGGAGACAATTTTAATGAATAGGAGGTTCACTGTCTTCCACATGAAAAAACATTAACAATAACTTTTTCATCTATAATTCGATGTCATGGTGATTGAAACTGTAAAACAAGTACGACATCAAAAGCATGACGAGGCTTTCAAAACTGACATTGGACATAAAATTCTATTCCTGATTTTAAAGTTTCAAATCATTGCAATCAACTTAAAAAAAAAACTAATATTATTATATAAACAGATATTTAAATGAACTGGGCCAATGTTTGTTTTTAAACTGATGTCCATTGTAATATCAACTTTTGAACCTTTAATATACAATAGCCAGAGAACAAGAATGATTTTAGTAATAATACATATTCTAGTAAATAACAGTAATATGGAGGTAACAGGTATCGGTATCGGCTTTAAAAGTTGGTATCGGTATCGGCCAAAAATTTGTTATCGGTGCAACCCTAAGCAGTAGTTTGCAATAAGGTAAGTGTGCCACTCAGGTAAACACACACACACACACACATATATATTATATATATATATATATATATATACTATATTAATATATATCTATATATATATATATATATATATATATATATATATATATATATATATATATATATATATAATATATATATATATACTATATATATAGGGAAGAGTGGGGTAAGAAGCCCCCCTTAAGGAGAAATGCTTATATAGTCTACAGTATTTCAGCTATTGACCTAACAGAGATATTTCTAGAAAGCTTTGTTATTGGAGTATCAACGATCATAATCATGAGAAGCTGTTAGCAATTAAGGATAGTAAAAACATGACCTGAAAAAAAAGAAAAAAAAAGAACCAACAAAGGGGGCCGTTTTTACCCCACGGGTGGGGTAAGAAGCCCACGGTGGGGGCTTTTTGCCCCATACCTAAGATATTGTGGGTACTTCATGAAAATACCATTTATATGAAAGTAGACGCCTACTTTTGCTAAATATAAAAAATTCAACTTTCTTCACAAAAATATTCAAGAATAATGTTAAAAAATGTACACAAATTAATTTTAGAGTTCTTAATTTCTTGTAAAACCTAGGAACTTTGATATTCATAGGAACTGAAATTAGCAAAATTGTAAAATAAATTGACACTTCCTCTACATGACAGCTGTAGCAGCACAATTAGAAATAAATTCACTTTTATATAGCACCAAGAATAACAAATAAAAGAAATAATGGATAAGTTTTACATAAGAACAAAAATGACATAAGTCAAAAAGGTAGACTAATTTTCTTTACATTACTCCATTCTTCTCTGGCTAAAGTTCTGTGACTGTGGTGGTGGCCATCTGGAATTGTAATGTGCTTTTCTGCTCGACTTGGCTCAACAATTTTAACAGTGATGTAGCCAGTCTACGTAACAATCGGCATTAGACGATCCATTTGCTGTGCATCTAGCAAATGATCCAGTTGAGCTGCCGATCATAAGTAGTGAAGTCATCCTTTTACGGGCAAATATAAACGTAAGAAGAAGACAAACTCCCGCTGCCTTCATTGCACAAATAAGATGTAGTCTGTTCTCTTTTACTACTGGTTACACGTCCAACTGATCAGATGGGGTAAAAAGCCCCCTGGGCTTCTTGCCCCAAAGCGTGGTGGGCCTTTTACCCCACTTGCCATTTTTTAAGAAAACTAAATCCACCTGTACCTCAATTGAGTTTTCAAGTCTGGATTGCATTGCAAGATATTTCTTAGCTCTCATTTAAAGTAACTGTAGTTAAAATACTGACTTTACTGACAAGATGTCCGCACAGGATATCCCTGATATAGCACGCATACTTACATGAAATGTGTCCAAAGAAGAAAAATGCATGCTGGCTGTGTCCCATTCTAAGTTTTCCCTGGCTGTTTGGTATGGAAAGCTTCAGGCAGAAGGTGTTGCTACACTGATCAGCTTACTAAGTTGCTATGATATGTAATAAGCAAGAAAATAGGGGGAGGCCTTTTACCCCACGGGGACCTTTTACCCCACTCTACCCTATATATGCTATTTGGATATATTTTCTCTTTTTCTATAATTCCTACTGAAGTCAATGGCATTTCCTGCTGCTACTACCTTCTTATGTAGACTCTCAATTAGTCAATACTACTTCTCTTTCTCTACTGTTAAGCTTCTTAAAATTAAGAAAATTGTATTCGGGATTCCTTCCATTTAATTTTTCTTGTTATTAGTCGACGGACCGATCCGTCGCCTCTCAAGGCCAACTTCCTCAGGTCTGAACAAAAAAATTTACAAACCCGGTTTTTACTGCTGTGTGCGGCGTTCGAATTTCTAACATGACGTCATAGGGGTGGGGTGCTGAATTCCTATCGGTCGAAATTCAAACATAATGACATCGGGTGCTGAATTTCTATTGGGCGACGGTTTCATTCTCTTGCTGGTTTCTGGGCGGCACCTTACTCCTTAAGGCGCGCCCGAGGGGGTAGGCAAGGGCATGGTTCCCGTCTTTGGCCGATCGTTTCGATTCGTTAAGTCGTCAGTATTCATGTCCGAGGGTATTTCGTTGCTCGTGCCTCCCTTCCGATTCTCACGGATGTCCTGTGGTTTCCTTGAAGAGGGATGATGAAGTCCGTGTTCCTTTGCATATTCAAAGCAGGCCGTTGTCGATTTATGTTCACCGCTTCTGCTATTTGGAGTCTGTGAAACTGGGCTTCTTTGTGTACAATCTCCGTACTTTCTAATAGCGTTTTTGTCTTCCAGTCTTGTTCGTCTACGTAATGTTGAAATATTGTCCCTAAGTTGCGGTGGGCTTGCAATCGCTTGCGTAGTGGTGGTAGTGCGACCTATGTAGTTATTGCCGAGAGCTTGATGTATCTCTTCGGTGCATTTACATTTGTATTCGTAATACGTTAATCGACTCCCATACCTCTTCCACGGGGAAGCCTTGCTATTCTGCATTACGGGTACGCTTGTTAAGTTTGGACGGCAGTAGACACGCATGGGAATCTTTTCGTCAGGATTCGTAGGTGTCTTACCGCTGCCAGACTCTCTTTAAGGCACTAACATCATCCTTGAATTGGTTGTGGTATGCACCCTCGTAATATAATATGATGTTTCTCGGAGAGGGAGGCCTCGTTACTGGTGTGCTGGCATAGACATCCAACTGTTTTCTCAAGTAACCTTCTGTCGTATCCGTTGTTAGTGAGGAGCTGCCTGACACGTTCGAGCTCTGAGTGGGTCGCTTTCCTGGCAGAACAATGCGTCATTGCAAGTCTTACGTATACGGCTACCACAGAACGCTTGTAAGTGTCAGAGCTCTCCCCACGGGCATTCAAGCACCGACCCACATTAGTCGCTTTTGGTACATAGTAGTATTGTATGCGTCTCCTTTCTCCTCCAAAAGGGAAGTCGGCCTTTGACACCATATTCAATAGTGAATTTCATGTATGAATATCGACCAATAGAAATTCAGCAACCCTATGACATCATGTAAGAAATTCGAACGTCCGCACACTACAATAAAAACCGTGAAATACATATGAAGTGTAATGTGAAAATCCCAGTAACGATGTGAATAATAAATCCAACAACATCGTGAAAGAAAGACTAACGTGAAACGAATTTTTGATTAAAAGTGTTGAGACTAACTTACGTTTACGGACTTACTGAAAAAAAAAGTCCGCAGGTCAATAATAGGCTTTGTTAGAGCAGAATAAAGAAACGGCATTGAGGATATTATTTGTAATTAACTGGGTAACGAAAATTAAGATAAAATTATCTATGGAAATGGAAAATTACTTCAACAAGACCTTCTTTGTTTAGCTGTATCCATAAAACTGATAATGAGTTTGAACATAAAAGTTACAAAAAACCTGTCAATATTTCGATAAACATTATTCTTAATCGGGCGACAATAGCGATGTGCGATCAGTTTTCATATCATCGATTTTAATAGAGTCATACCCATGTAGTCCTTAAGACAACGATGATGAAGATGATCTTATTAGGATTATAGGAAAGAAATCATAATACCCTGATAGTATACTTGATGACGAATTCACATACGCTTAACGTCAACACTTCTTACTCTGATTCTTTCAAATTTTTCTCAGTTGTAGGATCTAAGCCATTTCATTGCGTCTCGACTTTGTTCACAAGGGTACGTACTCATAAGAAAATGGAAAACTATTGCGACAACAACGTAATTTATTATGAATATAATGCGTCGATGATGAACAAAGAAAGAAAATTCCATCGCAATCTCACAGGGAAAAAGACTTTCCCCAACTCTTCCGAAACTATTGCAAAACGTTAACTCCTTCTTTATAGAAACTTTGAGATCAATAGTCTTTTTGCAAATCCAAAGAAAACACATGCTAAAACTTAATAGGTCTTGTTTTTCAAATATAATATAACGACTATCTCGTAAGTTCATGCTGTAACGTCTACGCGAAAGGAAGAAGGTTACTATCTACGAGATTCCTTATAATAATAATACATACTTTTTTCAGTATTCTTTGTATATCTCTACAATTTAATTCTATATCATTCGTAGGCCTATTCCATTGCATCTGATACTCTTATTTCATGAAGCTCGTTAATCTTGACTGTAATTGAGGTGCTCGTGATTTTTAAAATCCCTCTTATTTCCACGAATGATCTACCTGTGTTCAGGTTTACTCATCCTCATCGTAATTCTTCCTCGTTCACATTCTCTTCTTCCTAACTGTCACCTTTTTATTCAGTTTATCTAATCAACCTTATTTTTGTGAGATGTTGATCGTACAGACCTGATTGACTGAAAGGTTTAATACCCTAGTACTCACTTGTAAAAAAATGGAGATGTAAGAAAATAAATTATTGTAAACCAGAACAAGGTCGCGATCTAAATATATACTTATCCCAACTCATACATTTTTTTCCGCAGGATTGGTAATTAACATGAAATTGCCTGTTATTCATTCAATAGGTCAGCAGGGCGTTGTCAATTCCGGGGCAAGCCGAAACAGACAGAGCCACTTTCGGTTCCACGATTGTGAGTAAGTGTAAATGCAAACCATAAAACACACTTGAACCAATTTCCAGTATTTGTAATAAGTTGCATTGATGCAAGCGCGTTCAAAGATTTCTAACCACACTAAATTTCTTTTGAAAAAAGAAAAATTAGCATAACAAATCCTAATGGAATGGAATGGAATGGAATTGAGGTTATTCTGCGTAGAAAAGGAAATAGAGAAGGTCAACCGGTTTTAAAGAAGTAATACGAGGAAAACTCTCAGTTGCACTATGAAACGGCTGTTGGGAGAGGGTAGAAAGCAAGATTGAAGAGAGGTACAGTAAAAGAAAGGAAAAGGGACGCTGCAGAGAACCTTAATTCATGCCTACAGTGCACCACGTGAGATGCAATACCGGTTTTACCGTCAGGCACCCCCCCCCCCCACAACAAATCCTTATGCAAGTAATTAAGAGGTGCATCACGCCGGCGAAAAATACTCGATGAAAGGGGGCACATAATGGCAAAAGATAATTACGTAGAGAGAGAGAGAGAGAGAGAGAGAGAGAGAGAGAGAGGGAGGGGGAGGGTTGGTTGTTGTTGTAAAGCCTTGTTCGTAAGGAGAGAGCCACTATAACAGGGGATTAAGTTCATCTGGGTGCGCTTTGGATATCCCATGAATCACTTTGGTTTTCCGTCAAAGGTTTAATGTAATCCTGCTTTAAAAGAGCAAAGTGATAATGAACGCTATTTCTTAATAATTCACTCGTTCCCCCGCCCCTCTTGAGAAGGCGAAGATGCAAGATAAGTATGTACTTAGCGAAAGTTTTCCGAAAATAAATATGATGTTGTTTAAGTGGAATTGTCTATTATATTTCTTAAAGGAATAAAAATACAGTTAATATTCTTCTTATTTACGACTAGAATCGCACGTAACATAAATAGTCATTAAATCTGAGTATAAAAAACTAAATATACATAAACGGAATTAAAAGAGGCCTATGAACAAACAATGTATAGATTCATCAGCGATTATAATCCAAGTAAACATGAGATTCGAAGTGACACCCTACTAGGATTATAGACTTACATATCTGCTAATGCTTTCCGCTAACAAGCAAAAGAATATTCTTTTAAAGATCCAAAGCATATGACTTGACTAACTCAAGAACTCCTTGGCAACAAAGTGTAGGGCAAAGAAAAGAAAATAGCCGGTATAGTATACGCTCACGACCATATAAAGAGACAAAAAGAAAAAAAAAAAAACATAGCAGGCAACTCTGCTTTGTTAAGGTGTATGATACTCTTCTTTTCTTTCCCACCGACGATAAAACGCAGTACTGTACTGACTGCACTGCGGACATTGAATGGAGTATTGTGATTGTTAATCTCTCTCTCTCTCTCTCTCTCACACACACACACACACATACACACACAACAAGCCCCTGGAAATTTTGTTGTTTGGCTACGAAATGATGTAAGTCAAGACGCATTTTACACCTTTCAAATTCCATCTCACTATTCCCAAATTACTGAGTTTATCACATTTTACAACTCTGTTTCCCGAAGACTTACTTCATCAGTTCCCAATGCAGTTGTATTTTAGTTAATTTGAGAAAATAAAATCTTCAGCAGATAACAAAATATGATAAATATTGTCTATGGGACAAAAATATACAGAATCTTTTTATGCACTGTAACGACAGTTGATCAATTAACTGAATAAAGTAAAAATAGATTATTTGATTCCAAAAGATATACATTTTTTCTTTTAATTGTTCTTTTCTTTAAAATGTTTCTTATTAGTCAAATTTCTATAAAAACCATCTTACAATATCTGCTAAACCGTTTAATATTTATCAAATAATTTGTGAGCTGACATTCTGAAGTTGCCAAACAAATGTTTGAAGACAACTTTCGACATAAAAGCTTTGTAAAAAGTCTTTTTTTCACGTAAACTTTAAATGAACTTGACTACTTAAAGTTTGATCATCATATGAACTAATAACTGTCCCAAGGAAACGTCTCCATTTTTCCCTTCTTCCTCCTCATCTTCTTCTTCTTTAACGTTCTATAGGAACTCAGGGATTCGTTCTCCCTTATTTCCCCCCACCCACATCTCTGCCTCTAATACGAGCGCCCCCCCCCCCCCCACCCCCGACAACTCCTCTCTCCCTTCGGACATGATTTGCATTTAGAAAGTCTTGGGGATTTCTCCGGAAAGCTTTTACTCCTCAGGATCTTCTCCGCCTTATTGTTTTCTTTAATCGCCAACATTCATTGCAAACTCGGAGACAGGAGGCCTTTCCAATTTTGTTAATCCCGGTCTCTTGCTCTCTCAAAACAACTCTCTGTCTTCAAGGCCCTTCTTTGTATATTCATGCAAATCACAGAATGGGGTTACATGGTAGTTTGAATTGAATCTATATTTAATGTATATTTCTTAAAGAATATAAATTTGAAAGACTTCCATCCTAATTCAAGATTCAGTGTGTTTCTTCTACGTTTAGATAAATTTTCAAGGGTTTGATCAAGGGAATTAATAAACTTTGGTTCTAGTTTGGGTAGGCGCCCATCAAGACGTGCCGACGCTGTTGGTACACAAGCCTCTTGAACACACACACACATATACACGCCTTCAACATAAACACGGTGGATATTAAGGGCAAAATGATTATAAAATATTCTACGGAATAAGCGTTTCTGTTTTATTTGTTTCTATAAATTTGTTAACAGTTTTCTGGATAACACGAGACCTGTGAATTATGACCGGCAGCACGTTATGAAAACACAGATATGGAAACAGGAAAATATTTAACATAAAGTCAAAAATATTTTCTGTGAAAGACTAATTTCCTATATTCTGTCCTTAATACTCAAGCTACCAAAAAAGCCAAACATTACAAAGCAGCCCCTTTCCCGCATATCAATCAACATGTCAATATCGTCCATCTGAATCCACCTCTTTCTGGTTCTTTATCTTTCTTTCTCGGACATCAATTACGACGGTCATGCATTGCAGTTGCCAGGTGTTGCGAGCCATCGATCTACCGGTATCCAAGAGCCCCATTTATAGATTGGAGAAGACAAAAGAATGGCCCGGTGCGTCCTTGAGACCCAGACTGCTCAATACCACTCATTAATTCAACAGACATCAGAAAGAACTGC
>NC_061108.1:19358317-19403317 GCF_015104395.2 Macrobrachium nipponense | reverse complement strand
TTGGTTCATACATGCCAATATCTTTTTGAATTAAACAGGATTTTTCCTATGAAACACACGACCGTATAAAGTAATCAGAGCAGGTTTTCGTTTTTTTTAATACGTAAGTTATTATAAGTAGTGGTGGATAAAGCCCGACTGTACGCGCCGTAAAAATTAGAATATCTTGTTTATTCCTTTAGTACACGTAATATCCTGTATTTACGGACTCACCGTCTGTTGTTCGAACTTCCCTAATGAGAAGTCCGGATAAGCGAGCGTTTACAGGTACCTCTATAGTTATAAAAAACATTGATCTGTATCTAGTGTAATTGTAAGATTCATCTAGGGGTATACAAAATATTATCTTACATCCTGCAAAATAAGGCGTGTTTATCAAATGAAAATCCTATAAACCTTCAAACATATTGAAATCCGTTTGAACAAAAAGAGACAGTTAATCAAATAATAACTTATATAGAGGAACTATACATTTGTCTCATAAATCGTAACATTGTTCAAATGACCCAACAGAATTCTCCCACAACCGCAGTCGCAGTTTGCACGCAAAATCTCGAGAATCATGCACCCTCGAATGTTTAGTGCGTGTAAAAAGACTTTGCTGGGAAATGAAATTTTAATCCTTCCCGACACTCTGAAATATAACGATTTCCGCGAACAAAGACCTAGACACAGTTGACTCGCAGCAGCAAGTTAATATAGTAATCCACAAAACCTATACATATAAATATCGCATTTTTTTTTATTGTTGCTAATTTTTAATCCCGCCCAATCAGTCGTGGATGAATCTCTCTTATATTCTATCTAAAGTAATATCAGTAAAGTCATTCAAGCAGAGATGATTCAGCAGAAACTTTTTTTTATCTTTTATCTGAATACCAGGAAGTTTCTCCACGAGCGAGTGATTTCTGAGGAAAAAAAAAACGGATGTAATTTAACACAAAATACGGTCTAAGGACAAACATAAAGCTATATACGTACCTTCGCATAGACTCTCAATGAAATTTCAAAATGACGAAGTTGAAAAATGTTAGTAATAGGAGTCATTAGGAAATCAAATAAGCCCATATAATTTTTCCCTCAAACGTCATGCCATAAAAGATCGGACTTGGCGTATCTGCGTAGATTTCTGACGCTTAAACAAGGAAACGACTCCCGATAGTTTCCAGTGCCATGTACCGACGACATCTTATCTCTGTTAGGTTAGAATAAATTTTTTTTCACCAACTTGGACTTACTTAAAAGCTTTTACCAGATACCATTACCTAAGTGATTGTACCTCATACACCGTTTTCAGCACACTCAGGGGACATTATCAATTTTTACGTATGCCTCCGGCTTACGTTGCACCCCAATTACAATATAGTGTTTGGAGACTTTTAGGGGATACCCTACATGCTTATATGATTGATCTTGTAATCTTTTCTAATACCTTAGAAGTACATTCTCATAAAGTAGAGCTAGTGCTACAGAAACAAAGACAACTAATCTCAGAGTAAAATATCTAAATGTGAGTTTTTTAAAAACCGAACATGTTTATCTAGGTTTTATGTGTCTAGTCAAGGTCTTAAAGTAGTCCATGGTAATGTGTCGGCTATTCATAACTTTCCGGTACCTATTAACGTAAAAGGGAGATACAGCACTTTTGCGCTGTAGTGGGTATTACAATCGTATGTAAATATGTAACTCTTCAATTATGACAGCTCCTTTAACAGATCTTACGAAGAAGAGCGTAGATTTATTATGGTCTAAAAAGCATCAACAGGCGTTCGATATCTTAAAAGCGGAATAATGCAGCTCACCTAACTTAAAAATCCCTGATTTAAATAAGGAATTTTTTTTTTATTGCAACAGACGCCTCAGACCAAGGGGTAAGAGGAGTACTACTTCAGTAATATGATAAACAGTTCTTTCCTATAGCTTTTTATTCATGTAACTAAAGCCCTCTGAAAGTAAATATACAGTAATAGGCAAGGAAGGGCTAGGTATCTTTAACTCACTAGTACATTTCAAGTTCATAATCTATGGCTATCCTGATAAAGTCCTCACTGAGCATAAGTCACTTACCGAGTTTTTCAAAGGCTTTAATCACAGTCCAAAAGGAACTCGGTGACAAATGATCATTCAGGTCTTTGGAGCCAAGATAAGATATCTATCTGGGAAAGCAATTATCATAGCTGACGCATTATCCCGCAATCCCGCACCATACTGCAAAGAACCATTAATTGGACTAAAAGATATAGAAACATCCGTGCCTATTGTTAAAACCGTATCTAAACAAGAAAATTCCTTAACCCAAGAGATCGCGAGCATTGAATATCTGGGTTGGAGCGCAGAACTGTTACAACTGAACGAAGCAAGAGTCAACAGCGATAAGCAAACAATAAACACTTCGAACGGAAACAGAGTCAGCAGCAATAAACACCAAACAATAAACACTTCGAACGGAAACAGGGTCAGCGGCTAAGCAAAAACAATAAACACTTAGAGCAGAAACCCTAAAGCAAAAGTATATTTAAAGTATGTGTATCAGAATTATGTAATCAAATGTAGTATTATATGTAGGTCCGTGACGAGGAAAACCCGAAGAACACAGCAGATGACTAACGACCAGGTAGTAGTAATAATCTCTTTCATACCAATCGTCATAAACTGGTTGCATTCCGTCATCCAGGGTTCCCTACTATGTCACAGAAAGCCAAATCACTATTTTACTGGCCTACAATGCTTACAGATATAAAAAGCACATAACTGATTGTAACACGTGTCATGAAAACAAGGGACACACTAAGACACCTGTCAGTTTAGGGGCCTATCCTGTGCCAAATCAATCCTTGAAAGAATATGCGTAGAATTATTAACAGAATTACGAGTCTGACAGAGGGAATAAACACTTCTTAGTGTTAAAAGTTCCTTGACACGTTATATAGAATTAATAGCACTAAAAACAAACACCGCAATTGAGTGCGTTAGGAATATTTATGAGTGCTAAATCAGTAAACATGGAATTCAACACTTGATAATCTGACTCGGGTGACGTAAATCAATAATAATCTCCTTAACACGTTGTGTGAATTCCTATCCATTAAGAAAACCAATAATATATTTTATCACCCAGAGTCAATCGGTTTGGTAGAATAACGGATAATTAAATAGGAAGTGTCAATGTCTTACGAGTTACAACTCGTGATATTGGATCCGAACTGGATTATAGCGGTTCTCGCGGTTTTAAATACCTTTATCATTTATATCTTGTATCTATAGAATTGATGCCGCAAGTAGCCTTATACGGTACGCTGCTAGAACACTTTTCCACATATTCAAGCCAACCATTAATTTATCAATATATATATAAAAAAAATATAAATAAATAAAAAATATAAAAAAAATTAAAATAAATATGGATACAAGTGGAGTCAATATAATACACTCCGTAAGAAGTCGGAAGGGTTACAAATTATAATAAAAAAGGAATCACGATAAAATCAATAAGCAAAACGTAACCGTAGGTTAATTAAATATCCAAATATATATGCATAAAGATTTGAACTCTAACTTAACGCTTTAGTAATGACAAATAAGCTAAAAGTTCAAACACATATCCAAAACCTACTGACATATTGTCTGTCCCGGTGATTTATATTCGTAGTCAATGAAAAAAAAAATATATAATAATAATAAATAAAAAATAAATAAAATAAATAAAAGAGATTTTAAAGTCAGGAAGTCTAGAAGTGAAAATATTATCTATGGAATAATCCTATATGAATCTTATTACAGGCTAATAATATATATAGAATTTGTATGGAAACCTTTTTCATTAGTTTGAATAAGAAATATTTAATTTACATAATTACAATTATGCAGATTTCCAACATGAAACTAATATATTGTTCAATTTTGGTACTGTTTTTTTTTTCAGACATTCTTCTCATGTCGAGTATTAAAAAAAAACAAAAAATTTATCCTAAAGTCGTATCTCTTACAGCAAGTAACGTAACTCTTAAGCTGGTGACGACGTCATCAGTTCTAGAAGGTCTGTCGCGTTTGCCGTATCAGCATTGATTCCTTTAACCTCAAATATCTGCTTGCACAGGCTTCATCTCGCGCTTGCAAAGCAGATTGACTGGAGAAAGGAATGCTTAGCCCGAACTTCTCATGGGCAAGGCAGACGTGTCTATCCGTATGCGCAATGCAACTTTAGTTAACGAGTTGCAATCATTTTTATTTTAAAATTAATAACAAAATAAGCAAATAGAATTTCTATAACAACAAAATGAATTAATTTTTTCTGAACCTCATAGACATTTAGAAGTATCAAGATATGTATATGAAATATTTACTTGCAACATTAGCCTATTACAATTCAAGTAAAACATTCATGGGAAAATGTCACATTTTCTTGAAAAAACCAAAGTTTATTTAGAAATTAGTTACATAGTGGGTTTTTTTCGTTGCATCTCCTACCTATTAGTAAAGTTTTTAAAAATTAACCTCAGAGGATGCGCGCGAGAAAATTGAATATGAAACTTTTGTTAGGGCACATAGGATCAGATTTTATCACAACTTAATTTCAGTTAGCATAGAGAAATACAGAATCATGATTAATCTTCTCTTTGACTCTTATGTTGCCTGGCAATCTTACAAATAGCTCCGCCGTTTTTGTCCACTTCTTTGTCTAGTAACTTACTACCAGTAATATAGAATTTTCTTTGGGATTCGTATTGATATCTGTTTATTTTTTATGATTATGGATATTTTTACAGTCATCATAGACCTGGATAGGTTCACTCATTGTTAATGCCATGGATAAAAAAGTTTGTACAGCGGACTCTTTTGAATTCCAAAATATCAGCGAATTCATGTGGGTTAAGTCTGGTCTAAATGGCTCTCTCCCCTCCCCTGTATTTGGATGTCGTCTGAATTTACTTTGCCCTTGTGACAAGTATAATTTCACTTGCAGGCTGATTAATGGAACCTGTTACAGTATCCTGCAGTACGAGAGTTTCACATCGAAACTTCAAAAAAAAAAAAAAAAAAAAAAAAAAACGTTCGTCGCTGCGGACGACGGCAGTCGAGTAACAACCGCCTACAATGTGAAAGGAATAAGCACCACCTTGACTTCTTCGACCGACACCGTATATCGTCGTTAATCTCGTTTTAATGCGGAACGCTCCGGCGGCTGTCGGAATCGACTACAAAAGGGACATACTTCCGACAAATTACGACCCGAAGGATATTCAACTCTACTTTGCTGGCGAAGGACTCGTGCTGGGATGTTTTTATTCATCGCGAACGTAATCGTGTAGCTTAGGACGCAGAGAATAAGTATGAGCACAAAATAGAACGTTGGACCCGCCCAGGCAAATTTTCCCCTTGTTTTAACCCTGTGAAATAGGCCGTTTTATTTGGCTATAGGTGGTTGTCTGGAACTGTGTAATGGACGAAAAGTTGTTCGAAAGCTAGTTAAATGTGAAGTAGTATAACCTCGGTCATGTATCCTATATATATAAAGTATCATGTATCATATATACAAATGATCATAAATAACAGAGTCGAAATATATCTTTGCGTGTACGCAATAGGAATCTATTATATAAATGATCATAAATAACAGAATCTAAATATATCTTTGCGTGTACGCAATAGGAATCTATTTAAAGTGCACATATATTAATCATAATTATATGAATCCATATACATATGTAAAAACAATTCAGGTAGCCTATAATCAATCTGTTACCTTTTATCTTACCAATATCTGCAGTTATATATGAGTTAGTATATGAATTAATGAATCAGATATATAACAGTTAGCATAAAAATCAACGAATCAATCAGCATAAACATTAATAATTTTTATCAATTTTTATCAGTTAAAATATGATTTTTATCATGTTTCTATGCAATTATCAGAGTACATTAGTATTTTCTGTAGCATATGTATCTTAATGAAATGAAGTGAAAAACTGTATCATTATATATCACGTGATCACTATTATTTTACCAATATCATTGTTTTATATTTTATTACTTGAATCAATTCATGTACACCATGAATTTTTATTTACTTATATATATATATATATATATATATATATATATATATATATATATATATATATATATATTCACATAGTGTCTGTATCACACTCCTATATGTCAAATGCAAGTCAAGTTTGAGTAATATTCAGTAGTTGGTTTTGGTAGCTGACCGAGCTAATGTAAGTGTTTACATAATAAAAATATGGAATGTTAGTCCATATATATAAAGACTAAAACTAAAAGTTCAACCAGATTGCTTGCAGGAATGTGATCAGACTAGAGACGCTAAAGATGACCTATACAATAAGTATGTAGGCTAAGTTGTCATGCCGTCATCTGTGGTCATTCATTTGTTTTGAAACAGTCCAAGCTCCCTGCTTGAGACAACTACCCCGACCTATAATTCAAACGGCCTACGTGATCTGTAGCGTGTCTCATTTTGATTGTATGTTCGTATGTAACTGTCATCTGATAGTATGTTCATATGTTCGAGCTACTATCTGCTTCCTTCATAACTTGTAACAGAGATGTAGAACGGAGCAGAACAGAGTTAGCTATCGTCATTAGAAGACCTGTATCTCTTTACCTAAGCTTTATCATGTAGAGAGAACAGAAGTAGCCATCATCATTGGCAGAAGCGATCAAGCTATCGTCATTAGAAGACTTGTACAATCATACCTGATCTTCATCATGTAAAACTTCAGAAGAATATATATATTTTTATACTTCGTGTTTTCTACAAGAACCTCCTCACCGAATCATGAGTTTAACACATCGTCGTAATAACCAACAAGATAATACCGACTTCGTAAGTGATCTACAAACCCCCAGACACTCCATTGAAGATGGAAGTGCAATACCAACCGACTTAGCGTAAGATTATCGCAAGTCTAACATTACCTCATAGGGCGCCTTATCATACAAGGCACAAGCCCTAAAATATATATGTAAATAATAAAACTAATAAAAAGAAAGCAACGCAAAAGACAGAAATTTCATCGATGCATATGGCTATATAAAACGCGTTTTAGTGTCAGACTAACTTGTATGCGCGCCTCTGTAAGCTTTCACAAAATACTTGAGGGAAAAAAAGTATTCACCCATTATCTAATCATTGCATATGTTTTTAATTATTTCGTTGCATAAGTTTACCTTTTTTGCTGTCTTTTTTTTTTTCAATAGAAAGATATCCAATTTTAACGTCTATATACTGCCTCCTCCTTTTCAAATACAAAACTAAGTCTGCGAGGTGACAAAGCCCTATGTTTTTCCAAAAATGACATTCCTGTAATTTCATTTTCTTCCAAACGTTTCTCTCTTTTTTTATCTAAATCAATTTCCCCAATTCTCCATCTTCTCACGTAAGTGATTACTTCCTCTTATCCTGAAAGCTGCCAGTATTGGACGTCTAAATTTCCCTATCCATTTTACGCCACACAGACGCGTGCCCAAAAGAAATAGAAAAAAAAGGAGAAAAAATAGTCACTGTGACTGGCAGGCTGTCACGCTTCGGCTGGTTGTGTTTGAGATTATTTGATACACGGTAGCTTGAAATTTTTTTTTTTACTGAGTACGCATAAAGAGAAAAATACGTGAACAAATATAAAACAAATATTGGAATACCTCCAATGTCAATCATACTTTCTTGTAAAGCTTGGAGAAGAAAAAAATTCGTAGTGCTGAATTCATTTAGGAATGTCGGACTGCGCGTTGGAAAAACGATATTTTTACCGAATGAATAATGAGGAAACGCTCACAAAGAATATCAAAATAATTATCAGTGTCATTACGAGATTCTCATACTGGTTTAAATAGTATTGAATTTGTGTTCATAGAAAAAAATATAATTATAGTTCGAAAACGAAAGGAAGACGCAAAATAATCCAAAATATTGGTATTTGAAATATGAATAAAGTGATAGATCATTGAATGTGTGGCCCACTTAAAAATCAATGAGTATAGCTGATTATTTAAATTCACAATTTCCCATGTGATGGTTATCAGGAAATTAAGGATTAAAAACTGATGAAATAATATGATACCATCAAACTTTTTAATTTTCCGCTAGTAAGAAATAAAAGGAACCAGAACACACAAAAAGGAAATGCGCGTTCATAATACGAGTGAAGTTTTCTAAAATAAAAAGGCTTAATGAACTACAAACGAGGTCTAAAAAAAACCAAAAGCGGAATAAGCACTAGTTTGCTCATTCGCATACTTCTGATTGGCGAGAAAGTGTTGTTTTAAGTTTTTTTTTTTTTCATGAAGTGCTATATATTGCTAGTACGACTTACGCCCTAAGCTAAACTATTCAAGATTCTAAACGAGAGTTTACAAAATTTCTTAATTCATACTGATCACACTTCAAGGTAACCTTCAATAAATAAAATTGTAAAATTATTAAAAATTTACTACTATACAAAACAATTGCTAACCAAACCAAAGCGATAAGTGATAAATGCTAATCTGAAGAAATGAAAATATAGCATTTTTATAAACTTTATCCCATTTATGACTGTATATGTAGTATGTACGGTTGTCCACATACACATGTATGTGTATATATATATATATATATATATATATATATATATATATGTATATATATATGTATGTATGTATGTTGTATGTATGTATGTATGTATGTTATACCACGAGGAAGAAATGAAAAACGGTTGTAAATCCTGACCGGTGTCGGATGTATTGCTATAAAGCTGACACCGTTCAGACTGTACAGCAGTTTTTCAACTTTACCTGTGGTGTCTGACTATATATCACGTGTCATTTGTGATTATAACTGTATATATTGTATTAGTATGTAGTGTGTGTATGTATATATATATATATATATATATATATATATATATATATATATATATATATATATAGTATATATATATATATATATATATGTGGTGTGTGTGTGTGTGTGTGTGTGCGTGTGTGTGTGTGTGTGTGTGTTTCCCGTGCGCGTTTGTGCGTACACAAGACACAATATGCAAGGAAATGAAGTGAGAGTCGTGTATAGAAAGTTAATGGATGATAAACAGGAATATATCAAGACAATGAAAAATTCACGAGTAATGTAGTAGAGGAAAAAGTTCTTATGTTGAGATTAATCAAGGCCCAACAGCAGAAAACAAGAGAAAATAAGGTTCAAAATTTATTTGAGAAAGGGAGATAGTCGGACACTAATAAGTTACTAAATTGGAAATATAGAAATAATAATAAATACATCTCTGGAAAACGTGCAAATGGAGACATGTTATATGAAGAAATATGGAATGGTAATTAAGCTTTAGAAAGACTGTGGAAGTAACTGCTGGATAGGTAAGAAAAACACTTACGGGATTATAACCAAAGATCCAAAGGATTGGCAATTACAAGTAACTTAATTCAATAAGTAACCTACACTCTCACCTATGTACCATACGGAAAAATAACGTACATGGTCAGGGGAAGCACACTTATCGAACATAATTCTCTTCTATGAAAGTTATTCTTAAAGTTATGTATATTCGACACTAATGGGTTACTTGCAATTCAATACTTAACTAATATAATCAATGTGAAGACTATAATATATATATGGCGGATTAGCGAGGGGGGTTGCACTTAGAAAAAATACTTAGAACATTATACTGAAACTCGTATGTAGACGTGATGACAAGATCAACGAAAGATAGTTATTTTTTGTTGACATTCACACCAATTACGATGAGAGAGAGAGAGAGAGAGAGAGAGAGAGAGAGAGAGAGAGAGAGAGAGAGAGAACTAATGTAGGTTAGGGGGAACATGGGTCACATCTAAGCCCCAAAAGAGATGGAGGCTGAGATCAAAGACTCCTTCAAAGACGAATATGAAGATCAAAAGAAAACGATAAAATTTTTCTAGCCAAAGTTACTGGAAGGAACTAAAGATGGGTGATCATTTATTTACATCATCTAAAGACGAGGGAATGGAATATTTTGCATAGCAAAAATTTGTTGCTCTCTATCTTTCCTTCAATCCTTCAAGGAATAAAAATTGTATGAGAGATTTATTGTACCCTTTCAGTGGGACATTTTACATTTCGACAAAACCAATATTGTTTGTTTGTATGGTGTTTTTACGTTACATGGAACCAGTGGTTATTCAGCAACGGGACCAACGGCTTTACGTGACTTCTGAACCACGTCGAGAGTGAACTGTTATCACCAGACATACACATCTCTGACCCCTCAATGGAATGCCCGAGATTTGAGCTCGCGGCCACCGAGGTGGCAGGCCAAGACCAAACCGACCACGCCACTGAGCGCTCAAAAATAAATATTCATGGAGATAATCTGTCAATAGCACCAAAGACATTTTTCGTCTTCTGTGTGTGTGTATATATATATATATATATATATATATATATATATATGTGTGTGTGTGTGTGTGTGTGTGTGTGTGTGTGTGTGTGTGTGAGAGAGAGAGAGAGAGAGAGAGAGAGAGAGAGAGAGAGAGAGACCACAGCACGGTCCACATCCTGATCGTCGTCTTGTGCATTTTATCTACGATCAAAATTATAAAGTATGGCTTCTCAATAATGCAGGTAATGTTATATGTTTCTGATTCTTACATTCTTCTCTTCTTCTATACCGTCTAACAAAGTAAGCCGCAGGCGTGGCACAATAAATGAGCAACCAACTTAGAATTGTAAGGTGTATGGTTCACTACCCACTGTCAACTGACCTAACTGAAATAGCAGCAGCAGCAGCAACTGGGAACAAAAAAGAGGTCATGGAAGCTGGCAATCTCATCTTTAACTAAATACTAGTTGGGAACCAAAAGGCTTTATCCTCCTTTTGCCAACCCTCTAAAGGAGAAGGGTTTCTATTTGTATGTCTATAAACAAGCAGCGAGACTGATACAGAGAAACAGAGAAAACGAGATGCCACATAACATACAATTGTAAGTTATCTTGCAAGAATAGTTTATGATATAATCGAAATACACAATATAACCAACAATGACGATATAATAAAACAAAGACTACAATGCATGTCGAATATAAAAATAATCTAATTATGAAAGAGCGTCAACTCCAAATCTTTCAATGGTATTTTCAATCCTATGATACATTTCTGAATTATTCTTCCTATATCTGAATTTCAAAAAAGTGTCATGGGGACGATGGTACTGTATAAAGTTCATATATGCTCTTCACTCTGGGCAAAATGAAATAAAGTAAAATATGACTCATGTATGAGACTTCAATGGACAGCAATCAAAAGCCATTTCACGCACTCCCATTGCTTTTGATGAAGAGTGGCAATGATGCAACGCCATTCACTTGCATCTCCATATTGTTTACCCAATCGAGAGAGAGAGAGAGAGAGAGAGAGAGAGAGAGGAGAGAGGCGACACAATTTGCTTATTCCTAGGCTATTAGGCAAACCCAATAAATGAGTTTTTGATAGAACACAGGCGATAAATTTAAAAAGTTTCAGAGGGTTTTTTAATTGTAGTTGCCACATTTCAAAGCTTGACTTGTTAAATATATACCTTTTTAAAGGTAATTGGTATTTCTTCCACTAAACTTTTTACAAAGCATGGTAAATATCCATCACATTATTCTTTTATTTTCTTTCTTTGAATTTTCCTTAGTAATGTATTACCGTCCTGTACTATGAATGCATAAGAGGTTTGATCATAATATTCTCCTTTTCTAAATTAAATTCAAGAGAAATCATTGAAAACAAAATAGGATTTTTCAGATATTTTCAAAGCCGACAGTGAAAATGATCAACATGAAATGCAGTTACTCTTTCATAAATGCTGAAGTAATTACTGGCTTCTAAAGTTATGCTACTATATGCTCAGAGAAAACAAATATCATGCACAAACCTGAAGTGGCATCACAACAATACTGAATGAATGCATGTTACCTATGGTAGGAGTCACAAATTTAGGTGGGCAAGATTTTTTGCTTCTTCTGAAGGTAGAATAGGCTTTCTTTAACAGAACTGCCCTTTCACTCGACCCAGGAGAAAGGTATTTCCTACGACGTTTCACTCGACCCAGGACAAAGATATTTCCCACAACGTTTCACCAGACCCAGGACAAAGGTATTTCCCAGGATGTTTCACCCGACCCAGGACAAAGATATTTCCCAGGACGTTTCCCCCGACCCAGGACAAAGATATTTCCCATGAAGTTTCACTCGACCCAGGACAAAGATATTTCCCATGACGTTTCACCCGACCGAGGACAAAGGTATTTCCCACGACGTTTCACCCGACCCAGGACAAAGATATGTCCCAGGACGCTTCACCCAACCAGGACAAAAATATTTCCCATGACGTTTCACCCGACCCAGGACAAAGATATTTCACAGGACGTTTCATTCGACCCAGGACAAAGATATTTCCCAGGACGTTTCACCCGGCCCAAGACAAAGATATCTCCCATAATGTTTCACTCAACCCAAGACAAAGATATTTCCCAGGACGTTTCACCCGACCCAGGACAGAGATATTTCCCATGAAGTTTCACTCGACCCAGGACAAATATATTTCCCAGGACGTTTCACCCAACCCAGGACAAAGATATTTCACGGGACGTTTCACTTGGCCCAGGACAAAGATATTTCCCAGGACGTTTTACCCAACCTAGGACAAACATATTTCCCATGACGTTTCACTCAACCCAGGACAAAGAAATTTCCGACAACGTTTCACCCGACCCAAGAAAAAGATATTACCAACGACATTTCACCCGACCCAGGACAAAGATATTTCCCACGACATTTCACCCGACCTAGGACAAAGGTATTTCCCACAACGTTTCACTCGACCCAGGACAAATACATGTCCCAGGATGTTTCACCCAACACAGGACAAAAATATTTCCCATGACGTTTCACCCAACCCAGGACAAAAGTATTTCCCACGACGTTTCACCCGACCCAGGACAAAGATATGTCCCAGGACGTTTCATCCGACCCAGGATAAAAACATTTCCCAGGACGTTTCACCTGACCCAGGACAAAGATATTTCCCCCGACATTTCACTCGACCCAGGACAAAGATATTTCCCACAACGTTTCACCCGACCCAGGACGTTTCACCTGACCAGGACAAGGACGTTTCACCCGACCAGGACAAAGATATTTCCCGTGACACCCGACTCAGGACAAAGATATTTCCCACAACGTTTCACCCGACCCAGGACAAAGATATTTCCCACGACGTTTCATCCGACCCAGGACAAAGATATTTCCGACAATGTTTCATTAGACCCAGGACAAAGATATTTCCCACAACGTTTAACTCGACCCAGGACAAAGATATTTCCCGGGACATTTCACCCGATCCAGGACAAAGATATTTTATACGAAGTTTCACTCGACCCAGGACAAAGATATTTCCCAAGATGTTTCTCCCGACCCAGCATAAAGATATTTCCCAAGAAGTTTCCCCGACCCAGGACAAAGATATTTCCCACGACGTTTCACCCGCCCCAGGACAAAGATATTTCCCACGATGTTAACTGCTCCATGGATTTAGCTCTGTACCGTCCGTTAACCCATTATTAAGTGAAAATGCCTTTAGTCTGCAAAATAGGTATAAAAGGATATTTGGGTAGCTAATTTGAATACACTGTTTGTTTGTTTGTAGGGTGTTTTTACGTTGCATGGAACCAGTGGTTATTCAGCAACGGGACCAACGGCTTTACGTGACTTCTGAACCACGCCGAGAGTGAACTTCTATCACCAGACCTACACATCTCTAACCCTTTGAACTCGCGGCCACCGAGGTGGCAAGCCAAGAACTTACCGATCATGCCACTGAGGCGCTCTAATCAGATTATAATTTCTTAATTTTAATACCCTACAAATTGGTTATACGCCAAGAGTGTCGAAAGATTGCAATTTTGTTACAAATCCTCTTCGTTAATTAATAACATTACTTTTAGTGATTCTGTTATGAGAACTTTCGGTTATCACTCGTTTAATAATAATAATCATAAATCATTAAAATAGTGAAGAAATCCACGATGACGTCAGAGCAAGTAAATAAATGAATAAATAAATAAATATATATATATATATATATATATATATATATATATATATATATAGTATATTATATATATATATATAATATATCTATATATATATTATATAATATTATATATATTATATATATATATATATACACATTACATATATATACATGCATATAAATCTAGAGGTATCCTTATCAATCTGATTAATAAGGAGATTCGAGCAGGTTCTCGGAAGCTCTCGTTTTATAAATACTTTAATATAATTTGCACTAACATCGTCGTGGATTTCTTCACCAATAATAATAATAATAATAATAATAATAATAATAATAACTAATAATAACTCTCCCTGGCAAGTACCCTAATTCTTTCACTTGCTCCAGCGGTTCGTGTTGACCAATTAGTACTGTATCATCTGCAAACATCAGGGTTTGTTCTGCCCACTCTTCAAGGCTTCCAATGATTGCTACGAGGTTTCCGACACTGTCAACGGTGAGGGTGAGGAAGAGGATGTGCTATGGCAGTGATCTGAACATTTGTAAGTTACCATACGTCCGGAAGTACGGCGGCTGTTAATTGATCTGGTGCTTCCTTGTCCTATACAGAGCGACAAGCTTCGGGTTCCACAGACTGTAATAATGACTTTAAATCACTGTACAGTATCAACAAGCTTCGGGTTCCACAGACTGTAAGAATGACTTTAAATCACTGTACAGTATCAACAAGCTTCGGGTTCCACAGACTGTAAGAATGACTTTAAATCACTGTACAGTATCACAAGCTTCGGGTTCACAGACTGTAAGAATGACTTTAAATCACTGTACAGTATCAACAAGCTTCGGGTTCCACAGACTGTAAGAATGACTTTAAATCACTGTACAGTATCAACAAGCTTCGGGTTCCACAGACTGTAAGAATGACTTTAAATCACTGTACAGTATCAACAAGCTTCGGGTTCCACAGACTGTAAGATGACTAAATCAAGCTGTACAGTATCACAGACTCGTCCACAAGACTGTAAGAATGACTTTAAATCACTGTACCGTATCAAATTCCCGAAAACTGTTGTGGCTAATTGGAGTTAAATCTGAAACGACCAGAACCTAAGATAAATCATATTTATACGCATGTCACAGAACTGAAACTTCACAAGAAATTTTTACATATGAAAATGGCGAAGGTCGGCATTACTGGCTGAAACAAAATGGTAACTCATCCCAAGTCCTATTTTATTACCAGTAAGAGGTACTTTTTCGCAATGTTCTGCCATTTCTTTTTCCGTCGGTCGTAGAGTTTAATAAGGTCATCGGTAATTCATTACAAAAACAAACTCATTCCAAGTCATTTTGGAAAGAAGTTGATAGGGTTTTCCCGTTAACACAATTTACTTCAACACCTA
Source organism: Macrobrachium nipponense (assembly GCF_015104395.2). Classification (NCBI taxonomy): domain Eukaryota; kingdom Metazoa; phylum Arthropoda; class Malacostraca; order Decapoda; family Palaemonidae; genus Macrobrachium; species Macrobrachium nipponense. The sequence goes on along the minus strand of NC_061108.1, from coordinate 19,387,839 downwards.
AGTTCTGAAGGCTTAAATATCCACTAAACGATTTTTTGTGTAATCAAGAAGTCTAATTGTAAACAATTTACTGCGCCATAAATACCCACACACTTGTAGGATTCCATAACCTGCCGCCTTGCTCAGCATGAATATAAACGACCTACCTTTTAACTTGTTTATGATAAAAGTGAGCACGTACATATTAAACTCGAGATGGAATTGCAATGAAATACCAAAAGACGACAACCAGACGGATTTGGAGTGGCCGTGACTTGAAAGTCGGATAGCATTGGAATAAAGATTTTGCCAAACCATAATGAAGGAAATGATTTCGTAGTCAATGAAGAAACACTACAGAAATAAAAAATGAGAAAAAAAAAATTGCAGTATTCTACCTTATGCATTGAACTGTTTACGGAAAATCTTCTTGCTATTATTCTCATCAATACAATATATATTCACAAATATCGCCAAGACAATATTTTTTAGCTCACAAAACTTGCTTTTCTTTTTGGCAATTATCATAATGGACAGCTGCCAACATTCTTCCTGGAGTAAACTGGCAAAGATAAACCTTTATTACCTGAGTATTTCAACGGGTATGAAGATCTGACACAAAATTATAAGAATATATCCTTTAACTAAAAGTAGCGAGACTGTATTTTGTTTTTGTAAGGATTCATTTATGATCGTATTAAACTCTACGAGAGCCCTCCCCCCCAAAAAAAAAACCTCAGAAAAATAAAGCCCGTGCAACTGCGCACACCTTTCTGCTATAAATTTTGCATGAAGAGTTATAAGAAGCCGATGGAAAGGTCATCAAAGCGCTCCCGACTAACCAGGTTCCATGTCGACAAAAAACATGGTAACGATAAAGACTGTCCAAACTAAAAAAGAAGCAATAAGCATATTTGTATGAATCTCTTTTAAACTAAATGATGTCTATTTTTATAAAGTTTTTCGTTCATACTTCAGTAATCTAAATACCTGACATAAAAAAAACACTAGTTCGCCTACGACATCATGCATAATAAAAGCAATACAAGAGTTAACATCTTACTGAAAGAAGCCTTTACATTTAACTAAAAAATCCAGCAATGTACGCTAAACAAACACGTCACTGAGCAAACAAACAAACAAACAGAACAAGGAGAGAGCCTCCGTCGCTTCCCATCACTTAGACCCACAATACCTGCGGCCTACAAACTGACGTAGAAAATCCCGTCTCATATCAACTCCATCAACCTTCATTTCATATTCTCTCTCTCTCTCTCTCTCTCTCTCTCTCTCTCTCTCCGCTCTCTCTCTCTCTCCTCTCTCCATCCGTCTTCTCCTTCGTCGACTCTTGTCCTCCTCCCTCCTTCCTTCCTTCCTTCCTTCCTTCCTTCCTTCCTTACGCGAGCCCTCCTCAAGTCCGTAGGAAAACATCTCCAGGATATTGCCCAATGATACAGATACTGCCCGTCTTCCTGGAACGGCTCTATATTCCAGACAAGTATCTGTCTGGTTATGTTTTCCCTCAGACGGAGGAGGAGGAGGAGGAGGAGGAGAGCTCCTCCTCCACGGATGACGGATAAAGATGACGTATTTTAATTATGATCGGCAGCTTCGTTACAACGTTTCTTCAATAGCCTGTTCTTTATCGTGTTTATAAATTACTATGTAAATAGTACGTCGTTTATCTTTCTCCTATTTATGCATTTTCATTTTACAAAAAAGAAAAGCTATTGTGGTGATCCAGCCATACAATATATTTGTGCTAGCATGTAAGTTACAATACAAATAACCATACGCATGTAGTATATATGTCTAAATTAATCCACATATATAAGGCAGGGTATTCACGCACAGGGTTATCTATCAGTCCTCTTGTCAGTTCATCGAAACTGACGTTAAAACGTACGTGTGGACGGCAGTGCGTGGGCGGAGTCAGTCCACTCACCAGAACTGATGAACTGAATGAATCACTTAAAGTCCTTTCGACCGACTGACAGGTGATCGCACGTATGGGCGGGTAACCACTAACCAAAGATTTTATGACAGTTCGCCGCTGGATTTCGTCTGGGAAGGATCTCAGTAGCTCCGACCAGTATATGAATAAACTATATATAGGCCTAATTAATGTCATTGTTATAATCTGCGGCGCTATTTGTAGACCGTTGCTTTATCGTGGTTGTGAGTCCAAATCACATAATAAAAACTATTTCCATGTTTTAAATACAATTTAGTATAGGCCAAGGTCAGTGTCCTGCATTTTTATGAAAGGTGTTACTACTGGAAGTAGGCTTCACGGTCCAATTCCTAACTAACCAAACCCCAGGTCTAAATTTAATCTTATGCATTAATATTGTATGAGATTAGACATCTTTCTTTAATAGGCAATATTTAGACTATACTCTTTGAAGTACTTTTTGCTTCCATCTAAGTTTGAAGTGTATTGCCGGGCGGCAACTTGTTTATATAGCTCCAACTCCTTATCACCCAGCGGAGTTTTCATCGCTGCCATATAGCTGTTGCCACGACGAAGGCTCGGTGAGAAATGAGGGCGATGACCTTGAGTTCACTATCCGACTGACAGTTCCACTCCTTACGTGTGGCTCGTCCGTCGAACGGTCGTGGGTGGACTGAAAGGTAAACCTGTGCGTGAGTTGGTAAATACACAAGTATAAAGGAAGAAAAGAATTTTGTCAGTGCAAAAGACAGCAACACTGGACAAACCTTGAAATCTGAAAAAGGGGGTGCAATAAAAAAAAAAAAAAATTCTTTCATTCCACGTTTTCTACTTTCATTTAGAGGCATTAGTCCGAAATTTTATCCGCTACACCGCCACCAAGTATAAGGATATATCACCATTCAATCATGAGCAGGTCTACATACATCTCTCAAAATGAAATATTCAGAAACGCAACAAACCCATCCTCACCATTACGGTGTAATTGAAATATTTTGCCAATTAGCTAATGTATGAGAAAATATTGGTCATTTATGAGGACTGCAAATGCAATCACTTTTATTTCCTTTCAAGTTTTCAGATTTTTTTTTCTTTTTTTATTTTTTTGGGGGGGTTGGGGGGGGGGGGGGGGGGGGGGTAAATATACCCAACATTTTTTTTATGTTATGTGGTTGCGGTATTTGGATTAAAAGGATAAAATCGGAGGGGGGAAGTATGAGGTCAATCGACTGGGGAACCTTAGGATTACCGATTTTCTCAGGGAAAATGTGGGGGAAGAGATGGCCTCACACAGGTTACAAAACGGCCTAAGGCGAAGAGGAACCTTCCTCGTGATCGACTATTATAATAGTGTCCAAAATAGTACTTAAGAGAAACAGAGTAGGGAGAAAAAAAAGTGTCAATGATTAGATTAATTGTCTGATTTTCTTCTCTACTGAAGGGATAAACAAAACAGAATAACTTTCAATATGAGAGCAATATTACAAACGGGAATGAATAAGGACAGTATGAAATAATTGCAGAATTTTAAAGGTAATTTTATGCACTGAATATTGGGGAGGTCACAGTTGTAATGGAACTGAGGAGAGAGTTGACGAGAACCAAGGAGAGTGACCTATGACCTAAGACAGTAAGCTATAAATACAAGCGCATAAATGACAACGATTTATGAAGGGTCTAAAAGAAGCATGGGTAACAATGACTCCCATGCTTTGCTAATGAATAGAAGTTTCCTTAACATTTTGTCAGTCGAATTCAATTTAAAAAGGACATCAATTATGTCTATAGAATTATATATCTATTGATTTAAATACTATCTCAAAATTATCATTATCAAACCAAGCACACCCTTTAGTCATGCACTGTCAGCGTAAAATTCGGTTCTGAAATAAATTAATTTTTCATTAGGTCCCATGAATTAGCAATTAATCAAGTACTTAATCACATGAAAATGCGCATTTAATAAGAGTCAACTTTAACTCAAAAGCTTGTTCTGTTACCGTGTCTATCTGACCTTTGAAGGTTAACTAACTATAAGGCATTTAAACTTGAAATTTTGTATGACCTTCGATCTCTAATGGATAGCTTAGCACACATGACTATTACAGAACCAATATTGCAATCTATCGATATAAATACACGTCAAGAATACGTAGCTAACTAAAATGAAGCACTTGAATCATCAAAGCCCTATTAACATGATTTTATCAAAACTTGGTGAAACTCGTAATTAGAGAATATTCATTGTAATTATGATTAAGAGGGCTTCCAAAATCAAAAGCAGGATATCAAGAATGAAACTCTAATAAAAAATGTACAACTGATCTTTAACAGTTAGTGATCAAACTCGCAAGACTTAGCTATATTTTTAATCCATAAAACATGAAGACGATATATAGCATGAATATGCTGCCGCTTGCTAAGTTTTGTAAACCACCAATAACCTGAGACCCGGAAACTTTATTAAAATACTTTTATAATGAAAAAATAGAATAGGATGTCGCAAATGCTTACCAAAGCAATTCAACATCTAAACAGCCAAAGATCTGTGACCTTAACCTTCAATCAACTTCTACAAAAGTGTATTAATCTCGAGAACGTAATCGAATGAACTTTTTCCACAGGGTTTTCATCAAAATTCGGAGAATAATTCACACGTAATCCTGTGAACATGCCACTAACCTTTAAACCTCGACCCATTTCTCCAAAAAGTGAATCATCTCATGACGGTTTGTACCAAATGTCATTAAAACTTGTTCCCTAGTTTTCACGTACACTACCGGACTTTACAAACAGACACAAACAAAGAGAGACAAGAAAAAAGGAAAAAAATAACCTCCTCCTGAGGCGAGGTAATAATAATACCAATTACGCTGCACAAACAGCGAATGATACTATTATAACTTCAAGTAGCAGTCCCCCATAATTGCGTTTGGGAAAGTGAAGACGATAAACCGACTAAATATTAGCAAATAGCGCTTTCCTGTTCGAAAGGAAAGTCACAAGTTGTAACATTAAAACTGGGCCACTGGATTCTTGACTAATACTTTGTAGTGATGAGCTTATCTCTACTGCATTATGAGGTGCGAGGCGATCTCTCCACCAGTTTACAAAACCGTCCCGTAACAAATGGACATCTGTTACCGACAATATTCTTCCGAATAAAGAGTTCCTTCATGCAGATGTGATAAGCTAAATAATTCACGAGCATACTTTATAAATAAGGACAGGGGAGTTATTGTCATTACCTGTAGTCCAGGTAGTTATAAGGCCAAATAGACGAAAATCAAGTGGCAATCCTGTAAACACTGAAATTTAAAGTAATTACTTACATGGGTTCACCTAATCATACTCCATAAACTAACATGCAGTTCACGCCCTTTATGTGCGCCTATCGTCATCAAAGCAATTTTTACAGTAATATAGTTAAAGCATACAAAGACATGAGAGTAGAAATAAAGGAAGTATGGCAATTCCCATAATAAAAAAAAGTATCCCCATAGGAAAAGGCAACAATAAAATTGCAGCTAACAATTCTTGCCGAAAAGACAGAAAGTATTTTACATAAAAGAACCTCGGATGGCAGGACCGAAAACTGTCAGCTCATGAAAAATAACTGAAGAACATGAACAAATAACGTCAACAAAGAATGCCTGCGATTCTCCCTAACATGGTAAAGGAAATTGTCCTGCTCTGCATGATGTCCCTTCTCTCAAGGCCTTTATCCTCCATGAATCTAGGACATTGGTCAACCTTACCCAAGATCCCAGACGAATAACACGGGAAAAAAAAAGAGAAGCAGAAAGAAATAAGGGGGAAAAACCCGCCCAGTGTGCCTTGGCGTGTCACCTCTTTCGTCCACAAGAATGAAAATGGATGACCAAGGGAATTGGAGGCACGTGGTTGTATTAGAGATTCCTGCACGCCTTCTTCCGTAAAATACCTCGAGGGGAATTGTGCGGAAGAAAGGCGTTTATGGCAGCGTATATTTTTGATAGGAAGTCAGAAGACAGACTGCTTTACTGATATTTCACTGCTGAAACTATTTGGGGTTTTAAAGAAATAATTTCATTAATTTTCCGACATCTTTACCCAAGACTGGAATATTATATCACACTATATATATAATAAGTATCATATATATATATATATTATATAATTATATACATATATTATATATATTAATATAAATAGTAAATATTATATAATATAAATATAAATAAAATAATTATATAATAATATAAATATATAATATCTATATATTAATATATATATATAGATATATATTATAACCACACACACACCCACACAACACAACATAGAGAGAGAGAGAGAGAGAGAGAAGACAAGCATGCACACAGATATTCATTAAAAGCGAAAGACGGCGAAAATCATTTTCCAAATGCAAAGGACAGACAAAACAATCCAATTTCGAGAATGTATGTGAAACTTCTTCACAATACCCAAAGGTAAACACTTTCCCAAAGTTACAATCAAGTGCCGCCTACTTGTTGCAGGATGTTAACTTTTGTTTCGACAATTATGCAGCTGGCGTATAATAGGACGTGATTCACTAAACAATAGAAAGGAGTCTTTATTTCCTTTGCAATTAACTGCTTATGTTGAAACAATGGCAAAAAGATGAGACTGAATAGACTTCAAGTGGGAAGTAAAAAAAATACATTTGATTAAGCAGGCACGGAAGGGATTAATAAAATCCCAGGTTCTGTTAATACCCATTTCTCTCTCTCTGTTGGTACTTGCGTTTGTAGCCTAATTATACAAAATAACTTGGAGTTAAGGCTAAGGTAACCCAAGGAATTATTTATAAATATCCATGGATGAAAAGATATTTAAAAAATACAGACAAAATGAAGGCCGGTTGTTCAATACTGACACTTGAAAAAAAAGATAGACAACGCTGGGCAGAACATTTTTGTGAAGTCCTGAATACGAGATGTAAGAGATAATTTGACTCATATATATGAACGGAACTAAACCTGCATCTTATTTAATGGAGAATGAATTCCATGTTTCTAGAGTGGAATCAGTAATATATGTAATAGAAGGAAAACCCTGCACATGACTTTAGTTGAGGATGGAATAATAATAATAATAATAATAATAATAATAATAATAATAATAATAATAATAATAATAATAATAATATCCTTTATTTCAGCTCAGGGCCATATACATGTAATATACAAAATACAGACAGTAACATACACAATCTAGATACATGAGACATGATAAAAAAAATTAATAATCGGCACTTATCCACACAATAGCTGAGGTAGCATAAAAGATAGTAATCATAATACTGGTAATAATAGTAATGATATTGGTGAGAAAAAAATGCATTGCGAGTTATAAAAGTTAGTGCACAGATTATATAACTTAAATTTCAACTAGAGACCTCAGGTGGTACAGCAGTCAGGTCCAGAGGGCTAAATACGAAAATTGAATGTCGAAAAAGTAAAACATCACCAATAAATATAATAATAATGACAGAGTCTGCAGATGACATCTTGTTAATATAGAGATTAAGTCCTTTAAGTGACAAAGGGCTCATTTTCCCATGTTTCCCACAATTTAGATCTTCTTGCTTCACTCCTTATGATGCTTTGCATGAGCGAGTTGCTGCTGTTTCTCACTCGGGCTATCAGACTGGACATTGTTCGCCTTACAATGATTTCTAAATTGTCCAGGTGGTTTTTTATGAACATCTGTGTGGCGGAGTGGTAGCGAAGACTTTGTTAGGCGTCTCAAAGTGTCATTGTGCACAACAGTGATACGTCTCATGGTCTCTCGGGTATAGTTCATCCATAGATACTGTAGCAGTACGAGCGGAAGAGCTGCAGTTTCATGTCTCGGTGACAGAAGGCAAACCCTTGCAATCATGTTGCCAGTTGCATATAGTTTACGACGCCTCTGTTCAATGTCTCCCGTATCTTTTAGGTCGTCGGTGATAAAGGGACCCAAATACGGAAATTCGAGCACAAATTCCAGCCGATGGTTTCGGAGGAAAATTTGCGGTTCTGCAATGTGCTTAAGTGATTTCGGGAGCAGCGACTTGCAATGGGTCTTGGTTTCGTTATATAGTATATCAAATTCCTCTGCATATTGGCGGCAAGTGTCGATAAGTCGTTGGAGACCTTGCACTGATGGGGAAATCAGAACCATATCGTCGGCGTAACAGAGGTTGTTTCTAGTAGTTTCATTGACAGTGCATCCGATTGGGAGTCAGTTCAGTTTGACATTAAAGACATCTGATTACGTATTAAACAAGTATGGAGAGAGAATGCCCCCTTCCCGAAGCCCGTTTAGGGAGCCGAAGGTGTACGATAATACGTTACCCCATTTGACACAGAATTGCTGTGTGGAGAACCAGCAATGTAAAATGTCAATTAGATACAGGGGTGCGCCCCTTTTATGCAGCTTCAGGAACTTTCAGGTAGTTTACTGTCAAATGCTTTCTCACATCCACAAAACAAAGGAAAGCAGGAGAGGCTGATGATAGGTAGTAGTTCAGCAATTCTTTGAGTATGTAGATGCAGGTGTCGGTTGAGTGGTTTGCTTTAAATCCGAACTGGTTGTCAGTGGTGTGTAGAAAGGGGAGAAGTCTCGCTAGGAGAACCGACTCAAGTATCTTCGATGTGATCGTTGTGATCCTTTAGCTTGTTTTTGATTAATGGTATCTAGTGAACTAAGAGTAGGGAGTCTGGAAGAGACTGGTGAATTATGCACGCACTGAGTAGGGCAGCTAGCAAAATTGAAATTATCGGATAGCAGAATTTGAAAGCTTCTGCGGGAAGACCATCACAGCCGGGCGATTTATTATTAGGTATGCTGTTTATGGCATCGCTGATGTTACCTGGCGTAATATGGTCTGCAAAATGAAATTGAATGTTGTCAGTAAGGAGATTATCTACATCCCTTCGGGAATCTTGATCATTTATGCAATTCAGTTTATTAGACCGGCAGCCCGGACCATTGAGATACCGACTGTAACCCCTACTGGTATTTAGGAGTAGACTTGTAAACTGTGAAACTGACCGTCTGCCGAAAATATATTGGTGGCTTACTTAACAAGCACCACTAATTGCTTGTTAGATTTTGGGTCTAGATCCACTATATGAGATACCAGATAAAACTAATATATAATATATTTGCAGACTCTACCGATTACAGAATGACCAGTGACAGACATTTTGGAGGGTGGGTTCCCCCTGACAGACGCACTGAAAAGGGGGGTTAATTGGATCTAGATCCAACTTAGGAGATACCGAGTAAAATTTACACTACAATAGCACTGCACATCCTAGAATACTGTGGTGGTAATGACAGACATTTTAGTGGGTGGTTACCCCCTGACAGACGCCCCACAACGAGTGGGGAGAGGGAGACAGGATCTACATCCAACATGGAGATACCGGGTAAAATTTGTACTACAATAGTACTGCACATCCTAGAGTACTGCGGTGGTAATGACAGACATTTTAGTGTGTGTTTACCCACTGACAGACACCCCACAACGTGTGGGGAGAGGGGGAGAGAGGGGGAGACAGGATCCGCATCCAACATCGGAGATACCAAGTAAAATTTGTACTACAATAGAGTACTGTGGTGGTAATGACAGACATTTTAGTGGGTGGTTACCCCTTCACAAACATAACCGACGATTAGAAGGGAGAGATGGGACACCTTGAAATTATTCAAAATCTATCGTAGGGAATATTAACATTATAAATATGGTAATTATCTGAAACTCGTGAGCCTGATAAATATTGTGATGTTTCAGGATAAGAATTACTGTCGGAGTTATTTTTTAAATTCTTATTGAAGTATGGAATATTTCACTTCATTAATTCCATCCCATCTATATAAAAAACTATGTATGAGACTTACCAGGCCTGGTCTACTTTCTATAGTTTCACACACACACACACACACACACACACAACATACACACACACACACACACATATATATATATATATATATATAGATAAATATATATATATATATATTATATGTATATATATGTATATATATATATACTGCTACTTTCAAAACGCATATATCCCCTCTTTACTGTATAAAATGTTATATTTAGAATTTTGCAACATTTTTCAGCTTCCTTTAGATTTCACATAACATAATGTAAAAGAATATATAACATAGTAAAGAAAGAGAGAGATTTGCTTTGTCCATTCCAAGATAGAATGGTTTTCATTACTTTTCATCGCCTCTAGATTAAGGGAGCTAGCAGTCTCCGTGTTGTTTTTAAAAACATGTCAATCATCTTACTCGCTCAGTCTGTTTCGATCGGGTACGTGTCTTTGTTGAGCTAGTCAGTAGATGACTGTATACTGGTCTCATACGCGTACTTTGTTGCCGAAACCACGTGCAGATTTCACGATGTTTTCTGTACAGTTGCATCATATTCGAAGCTTCTAGAAGATTGCATCATCTTTCTCATTGCCCCAAAACATTTTGTGTCATCTCCACTGTGCAGCTTCCGTAAGGAAGAGTTTTTCATTACATCTTAGAACCGTGTTGCGTTCAGACATCTCTCTCTCTCTCTCTCTCTCTCTCTCTCTCTCTCTCTCTCTCTCTCTCTCTCCATACTTGAGATTATATTAACATAACGTAAATTGGTCACTCATAACTTGTAAATCTCAGATTTGATATTTCTTAGAGTTTATTTAGTATTATTAAGTGTTTTTTGTGGAATCTGAACAAACTGTGTGTGTAACGGCGCCTGTTTTTGTGAAAGTGTGAAACAAGCCGCAGCAAAGAAAGAAATTGGTATACCAGAAGGTAAAGTGTGTTATATTTTTATTAGTTGCAACTAATAGTAACAGTGGTTTGGTAAAAACTAATAAGTAATGGCTATGATGGTTTAGAGAACTAATAACTAATAGTTACAATGGTTTGAGAGAAACTGTTTAAATTTTTACACATTGCAAATTTTTGTGTTCTGTGTTTGTTTCATTAAAAGTGCATTTATCCATTTTCTTCTTGAAGTGTTTATTTTTGGTGCATTTATTCATTTTCTTATTGAAGTGTGTCTTTTTATTTTATATTCTGTGTCATTAGTACTTTTTGCAATTTTGGTATTTTCAACATTATTCTGTGTTTTCATTTGCATTCACAATTTAATTAACTTAGTTATTTTCATTACTTAATCGTTGCACATTTAATTAAATTCAAACTTGTGAATTAATTTGCATTTACTTAGAATTCTTTTTCAAGTTTTATTGTTGTTTAGCACTTGTGAATTAATTTCCAAATTTTAAGTATTGCCTAACACTTTTGAATTTTGATTGAATTAATTTTCCTGAATTTTGTGAAAAATTAATTTTGATTTACTTTTACTTAATTGATTCAAGAATTAAACTTTGCTTTGTTTTCAAGTATTCAGTAATTTTCCCTGATATTGTGAATTTCACTTATAAATTTTGAGTTTGATAATAAATTTTTGTATTTAAAATTTTTATTAGTATTTCATTTTTCACCAGTATACATGCATATAATTATGATTTGCTTAGGTAGAAACATAGAGTGGTAATTGATCTGTTTTCCTTCAATTTACTTGAAGTGACTTAGAACCAAGGAGGTACTTATGTAGACTTCTAAAATCAGGGAAATACTTAGACTTTTAAAGTTGTTGATGGAGTGATGCCCTTTGATTAATTTAATTACTTACAAAATTACCTCACACCTGTTTTGATGAACTTAGTCTGATTTTCTACAATACTGGTAAGTTGTTTAAGGGATCACTGTTGCCTTTAGAGTATTCAGTCGTTTAGTACCTGTGATGAAGGTTCGGGTGTCTGGCTGTTGTGAGGTAACAATTAACGAATAGTAAGTGTAGTAACCAGATACTTGGCACCTCGTCATAATATATATATATATATATATATATATATATATATATATATATATATATATATATATTTAATATTAGCACTATCCTTTGGTGTGGAGTTATTACTGCAAACAAGTAGTATTTCATCTGAATGGGGGGAGGGGGTCACAAGTGACAACAGCTACAAGTATGTGTGCTGAGCCATTTTTGAAAAATTAAACCAGTCATATGGTGCCCCTCTCATTTCCTCTAAAATATAAGAAATGTAAGATAGGTATTCTCGTTTTAATAGCGTCTTTGGTCATTTTCTTTTCTTGCCTATAGTTAGAGCACTGCAGCCATGTCGAGGTTCGTAGACCAAAGTGTCTTACTGAATTGTTCTTTAGTTGCTGTTGGTTCGTGTGGATAAAATGAAATTTTTATCGGATATGGGAGCTCGATTGATATTCACAAGGAGATGATGTATCACAACACAAATAATTACTGGAAACGGAAATGTAAATGAATTGTTCAGGATAGGCTAACTATAAACATTAAAACATTTTCACCCATTCTATTCCCCCTCCCGAAGTTGACGATCATACAACTTGGAGCTCCTGACTCCCAAATTAAGTTGGCCTATAATGTCATGTCAATTATCTTGTAGTCCAAATGTGCAAATATGTCAGCGGTATGCAAGGCATAGGGCGTCAATCACTGAAGTAGTGATCTCCTTACCGAGAGTGACTTCGGAAGGTCATATTGAAAGGTCTCGGTTCAGCTCTTAGTACTATATTTTATTACTATTACTTTTTTTCATCTTTATTATTATTGTTATTATTAATATTATTATTCGACCCAATTTCACAGAGAGAAATTACCTTACGAAAACAGACCTAAGCACTCCAACTATTGTGGTCAAGGCCTAAGCATCTGCTCTTGGATCTAAGCAGTGTCAAGCATAAATGGTTCCTGTGTAAATACAGAACTTTCTTTGCATACAGTAGCGAAGCACTAACTAAACAGTAATGTAGTACAATCACTAAACACTAACACTCATAATGCACTTACTCAGTAAGCAATCACACTTGCATACATTCACTGCACACACACACACACACACACACACACACACTTAACACACACACACTTAACATACACTCGCACTCAATAACAAAAGACTCAGAATACCCAACACTCACTTGGCACTCACGAGACACTAAATGCTCCCTAACACTTAAAACACTAAATTCACTAAATACTCATTATACCCCAAACAGGTAAACATTCACTAAACAGTCATTTAATCCTAAACATTAATTAAACACTAAACACACACTAAACCCTAAGCACTCATTAAATACTAAATGCTTACCAAACCCTAAATACTTATTACATACTAAACAGTGAATGAACATCCACTCATTAAAAACTCAATAAACACTGACACACTAAACACTTGCTAAACACTAACATCCTCAAGACATTCACTAAACGCTCACTTAACATTCGCATACATAATAAACATTCAATAACATTCACAAAACATTCACTAAACCGTAAAGACTCAGTAAACATTCACTAAACCCTAAACATTCATCAAACACTTACTCATAAACATTCTTGAAACGCTTACTCACTAAACCCTAACAATTCGCTAAACACTTACTCATTAAACATTAACGATAGAAAAAATTTCACAATCGCACTAATTTTTCGTTTCTCTTGTTTTCTTTACATTAATGCTAGGTGATTATTTCTTTGGTTTTATATTTATTCATAATCTTCTTGAGAGAATGGAAATGTTCGAAATAACTTGGTGTGTGGAGGGATTGTTTAAAAAACAGAGATCTTCTGTGTCCTTCCTCAGCCAGGTGTATTATCTGACGAATTTTACACCACCCGAAAAAAAAATCGACGTTAGTAACAACAATATTCATTCATAAAACTGATAATACAAAAATGTATCCATGATTTCATTAGTATGAAAGTCCTGCTTCGATAAAACAAACCGAGTAGGCTATAGCAATTATTATGATCTGTACCCTGACTATAGCGTATATATTACATATGTATTAATATCTATTTAATGGGTGTCTATTACTCTATTTAACAAATGTTATGTACATAGACATTTTAAAGTAATAACTCTAATAAAGATATGAACTTATATGCTACTTTACAGTGCCAGTCTTTCAGCCACCGCTACATTAATTTTCATCTCGTAAACAAAGCTAAAGCAAGTACTGTAATTGAAGTCAGTTGCTTGCTTGACAAAATAATAATATGACTGAATTATTATGGGCCTACAGATGACTGCTATTTATATGAAGCAAATAATTTTTGTGTTAATTAAATACAAAGGATATAGAAAGGATAAAAATATTTATTAAATATATCACGATAATGTAAAACGGGTCAATAGTAGCCTACTATACTAGTCTAGACATTAATCATCATGGCTTGCCCTTCCCTCTGCCCACCTGTTAGGGTGTGTCTGTCAGGGGGTAACCACCCACTAAAATGTCTGTCATTACCATCACAGCATTCTAGGATATGAAGTGCTTTTGTAGTACAAATTTTACTTGGTATCTACAATGTTGGATACAGTTCCTGTCTCCCCCTCCCCATTCGTTGTGGGGTGTCTGTGAGGGGGTAACCACCCACTAAAATGTCTGTCATTATCACCACAGTATTCTAGGATGTGCAGTGCTATTGTAGTGTAAATTTTACTCGGTATCTCCTAAGTTAGATATAGATCCAAATAAACCCCCTTTTCAGTGCGTCTGTCAGGGGGAACCCACCCTCCAAAATGTCTGTCACTGGTCATTCTGTAATTAGTAGAGTCTGCAGATATATTATATATTAGTTTTATCTGGTATCTCATATATTGGATCTAGACCCCAAATCTAACAAGCAATTAGTGGTGCTTGTTAAATAAGCCATCAATATATTTTCGGCAGACGATCAGTTTCACAGTTTACAAGTCTACTCCTAAATGCCAGTGGGGGTTACAGTCGGTATCTCGATCGTTGTAACTAAAAGGTCCGGGCTGCCGGTCTATATTGTTGAAGTGATCGTCCCACATACTTCCGATAGCCTCGTCTCCGACTGTTTTCCCCTACTCTCTGTGTTAGCTTTTTAGTTTGGGGATTTAATGACTGTATATCTTTCCAAAGACGAGGATAATCACCAGATTCTAAGTTTCTAGACATTGCATCGGCTCTTAGTTGTTTTTCATTTAATTTGCAGTGCTTAAGAGCAAGTTTGAACTGCACTCTCGCCTGTCTCATTAGTAATGCAGGGTGTCCTTCCCTCAGGCTACCAGTTTGCCTCCACAGTAAAAACATTGCTGGTGAGTATGTATACACATCTTTAACCAAGTCATTCCATCCAGGTATGTTACGAGAATTACCTTGACGAAATCTATAGGCAGCCCTGCCCGAGGCAAGAATAGCGATTATGTTCGAATAGAATTCATTCAGATCCCTCCTGTAGTGGTCATTTCGACAATTTGTGTTGGTACAAAGTAAGGCGTCTGCCGGTTGAACTATTGACTGGAAATGTGGATTTATAGCACTTACCGAACAAAGGTGACTTGCCTGAATATTACAAAGTGCTTATGCTATTCTAGTTAATTTACAGTAAATTGAAGCTATTTAAGAACGAAGTATATGTCAAGTTACTGTTGAAGGTGTTTTCTCGGGCGAATTTAGTAAATAGTGCCGTATTACAGGGAAATGTTATGCCACCTTTGCTGTTTGTTTAGCTGACGG
The DNA here is from genome assembly GCF_015104395.2 of Macrobrachium nipponense. NCBI lineage: Eukaryota > Metazoa > Arthropoda > Malacostraca > Decapoda > Palaemonidae > Macrobrachium > Macrobrachium nipponense. The sequence goes on along the minus strand of NC_061108.1, from coordinate 19,372,274 downwards.
ATTCTATATATAATATAATATATACATATATATATATATATATATTATATATATATATATATATATATATATATATATTGTGACTTTTGCTCCTTGCATTGTTGGATTAACTTTAGTCAGGTTTGGGATAGCAGCGGAGTACAGATCTCGACAGCATAGCAGCTTAGAGTTGGAGAATGTTGGAACTGAGGTATTTCGCTACCTGTGGCCCTCTGCAGTTCGAGGATGGTTTTGATGGCTGAACCTTGTCCATCGGAGGAAACGGTGTTGTTCCTGTTTTACCGCAGACTTGCTGTTGCCTTGACTCTGGCGATCATCTGTTTTGTTTTTGGAGATGTTCCTGTTGGCCGTCATAGGGCGGGTATTTCGATGATCGTGCAAAGTTCAATGGTGTTTGTCCTCTTAGACCCTTCGTGGTCTTGACATCTCTGTGTAGATTATCGTGGTGTTTTTTGTACTGCACGAGGGTATGTTAAATGTAATTCTCCAGATAATGTATTGTTACCTTGTATTTTGTACAAGTAATTTGGTATTTGTGCTGCTTGATTTGTTTTATATTACCGCTGTGGCATTGATGATATTTATGCTATTAAAGTATTTAAAGATTTGCATTTATGCTGTTTCTGTATTGTATGTATTTACGCTGCTTAAAGGTTTCCATGTGTGTAATGTATGAAGGTTGTTGTACATTATATTATTTAAGCTGTGGGTGCATTTCTTTATACTATCGTGATTTTTGTTGTTGTTGTAATTAAAGTATTTAACAATTGTTAACTGCAATGTTTACTGTTCATTATGATGTTTACTAATGTAACCTTTATTTATGCTGCATCTGTTATTGACTCTTGCTATTTAATTTATTTTGGTAATTTAATTAATTTTGGACCAAACCTGACTCACTTGTATATATGTGAATATTTAGGCTTAATAAAGTAGTTTAAGGTTATTCTGCAGTTTTGTTGAAGTCCTTTTCCCGTTGTTACCTCTGCCCCTGCCAGACTTTCCAGTCCCATTATCAAATTTTCTTAATTTATTTTTTTTTTTTTTTGAACCTGTATGGAGCTCATGGCTGACCATAACAATATATATATATATATATATATATATATATAGAATATATATATATAATAATATATATATATGCAGAAGCCAGGTACTATGTCGTACCTCTAAGTAAATGGGGATACAATCCACAATGTTTACTCCACTCAGGTAATTTCTCCAATAAACACCCAACCACTATAGAACAAGCAGTTGACAATAGAAACATTCCCCCACGAAGATCTAGACGAATTCTGAAAGAACGAGGGCTCAACCGCCTGATCATTCATAATATGAACTAGCTTGTTACCTAACTGTTGTTTTTTCAAATGTTTGTGCTCTTACTTGTTAGTTCCTTGAGGTGACATATCACATTTTAGTGAACAAGACCACAGTTGATGGTCGAAAGCTTTAATCCTGTACAAAATATATAGTTTAAACTACAAGAGGGATTTTACTTCATGATGGATTGTATCCCCAATATAATAAAAAAAAAACAATTTTATATATATTAATATATATATATATAGAGATATTATATATATAATAGTATATATATATATATATATAAACTATTGGAAATGGAAGTAAAGGTTTAGACTACGAGATGTGGAACGTAAGATGTATCCATAAACCAAATACACTAAGGACACAGGAGGGTCAAAGGGATAAAATGACACATGTTAAAAAGAGTAAATAATTAGTTTTCTAAACGTTTAGGAACGATGATATTCCATACAGGTTCTTTCAAAGTGGGATTCAGCAAGAGAAAAAATGGCAAAACATCTAACGGGTTGGTTCGCTTAGTATTTGTAAATTAAAAAGAAGGACAATGCTTACGAAAGTAAGATTATATATTATTTTTGTACGATCTGTATTTCTGTAAGGGCAAGAATCATGGTATGCCAGTGAACCTAACCATGAATATTAATAATTATGATTAATTATCGTCGTGGAAAAGTATAACAGCATCCAACCTGCGAGTAATTCATGATGGGTTGGATAAAACAGCATTACACATGAATGATGCTGGAGCTAAAGGAAACTTTGGCCCATCATAAGACAAATTCGGCAATAAACATTTTTTAAAACAATATACATATGCAGGCATACAATTAGACTTGACTACTACTACCCTAATACTAATAACAGTAATAATAAATTTAATAAAACAATGAGAGACTATACTGTGAAACTCGAACTTTTAAAGCTGATAAGTCAGTTCGGGATTGATTTCAAACATCCCTAGGGAAAGGAACACAGGAAGTTGTCGCTGCAGTATTAGGAATATCAAAGCAGTTGTAAACTCAACGTCACTGGTTAAGCAACGTTCGACTGGGAAATCTCCTGCCGTTTCCTGGACTCATGCAAATCGAATGAATGCAGGCCTAACGTTAACACTGAGGATCTATTAGAGTTATATATTTAGAGTAAGTAACGCGTGTTAATATTAATCATTCACTGGGAGGCTTTCTTTATATCAATATCTTAATAAATAACGTATGACTACAATACTTAGGTAAAGTAATAATTCAACCGAGCTGTGCTTCGTTTAAGGCGTTTCTTTGAACTCCATTTCAATACTACTTGCTTGCCATTTTTTTCTCTCTCTCCTTTTTTCATATATATATAAAGGGGTCGCGCAAACACTATTCAAGTTCTGGCACGAGATCTTGCCATGTTTTTCAATATATTTGAAAATAACGACCCACAAAAAGGGAAGCCCAAACTGCAAGCACACAAATAATAGTCCGGACGAACAAAAACCTCCGAAACATCTGGAAGACATCTCAAGAACACAGCCAAAGCCTTAAAAAAAAACATGTAATTTTAAGCACGATATCCTTTGATCTTTACTCACTAGACCATTTCTTGTTAATACCAAACCTCAGGAAAATGTTTTAAACGAGCTACATAATGATGAGTGTACTTCTGCCTTCCTCCCCTCGTTAACATCAAAAGCGAATATTTCTTGGATATACCTTTACTTACTGACTACTGAAGTCAACATAAGTGTAACTGATTTCAAGGAACCTGCCATTCATCCACTCTATTTTAAGCTACAGGTCAGAGAAAGTGAAAGTGTTTCTATTATCATTACAAAAGATATAACAGATCCAAGCGGGATGTCGTAACACTTGGTCAAATTATGGCCAAAGCATCATGAAACTTAAGCACTGACTACTACGAGAAACAAAATTCAGTAACTATATATACTATATATATATATATATATATATATATATATATATATATATATATATATATATATAAGGGTGTATGTGTGTGTGCATCCAAGGGAAAATAAAAAGGGTTGTGAGTCCTAACCAATGTCAGCTTTATTGCTAAGCTATTCAGAGGACTGATACATAAGGGTAGAAATTCACAATGTATTTATTACCTATACAGTAGATAAGAACAATCAATTGGTTGAAGAACAAAAAATCACAGCTGAGAGGCATTCATAGGCAGAGTCCTGCCTTCATTAGTGACAGATAAACTTTTACAAATCCGATTATAGTACGGTTTCCCGTTATCATTTTCCCCCGTCTATCAACTATCTTCTAGTTGGGTATCTAGTTGGGTATCTAGTTGGGTATCTTCCTTAAAATGTAAATATCTTGTGTATTTCTACTGAAATTAATGGATCAAGTTTATACATACCTTGACTGATATTCATGTTCTTATACCTTGACTGATATTCATGTTCTTATAAAAGCTTTCTTTCATGAAACTAGACTCAATTACGTTCCTTTTCCACGGCATCATTAGAAAATACTATCTTTTTGGTCTTGTGAAACTAACATGTACAAAAATTCCACTGTCCACCTGTGCATACCTTACGCGTTTTCTATTCCGTTCTACTCTTCTTTCCAGTATTTTTCCAGTTTGACAACAATAAACGTTATCACAAGACTTACATGGAATTTGATATTAACATCCTTTACCAAATAATTCTAAAGTAGACGGGGAATATCAGGTTTTTGTTATTTCTTTTTTGTAATCGTAAAATGTCTTCTTTTGCCGCTTTTGACGGAGTTAGATATATAAGTCATGCGTCAATATCATTACCAATATATATATATATATATATATATATATATATATATATATATATATACATAATGAAAAGATAAATACGGTAACGAAAATGCTATCGTACCTGTCCAGGACTGACTGAAAAACATTCGGTTTACTGAAGTACGGAAAAGTCTCATTTAGTCCCCATCGAGGTAAAAAACACTTTTCCATACACTCAGCAATCCATAAGAGAGAGAGAGAGAGAATACATATTTTTATTTCTTTATATCTCTTCCCCTACCTGAGAAAAAACAAAACCTTTTTTTCAGAAGTAACCCCCTTTCCTTTTGGCTCCTTGTTAAAGGAACAATTTACATTAAGCAACTTAGCCTGATGAATAAAATTCCTTTTAAGGGAAGGAACGATTCCCTACTGTATATAGGTGGTGGAAAAAATATACCTAGTTCTTTAGGAAAAGAAAGTTGTTGCTCCTGAAATTGTACAAAAAATGGGAACATTATATTTATATATTTTTCTTTTGATGATGAATACAGGAATCTGACGTTTAACATAATCCTAATATATATATATATTATATATATATATACATATATATATATATATAGATATATATATATATATGATATATATATATATATATATATATAATATATATATATATATTATACTATCTAATATATACATTATATATATATATATATATATATATATATATATATATATCTATATATATATATATAATTACTTATGCATACACACAAACACACACATACACGAATATGAGAAGCATGTGTATGAATCAATAAAATGTATTTAAGCGTAAATCAAATACGTGAAGAACTTAGATATACAATATCATTCAGAAAATATGAATCAGTTCTTAGTAATGAGGATGCTGTGACTCCAGTAAGTTACATCATCAGGTTTGGAAGCAATTAACAGATAAAGGATGAGGTTGCAAGGCTCACACCCAGCTTTCCCAGAGTGTACCACACAAAAAGAATTAATCCTGGAACCATTTCAAATTTTATTGACATATTTGTTTTAATTTTATAAAAGATAGAAGGATTTCCAGATGTCCTACCTTTCAGTCCTAAAAAACAATTCATCTGAGCCAATACAAAAACTATAAGTAACCAGCATTTTCAGCGACACATCCTAACAGAAGAATGATCTTGTAGACTTGTGGAGGGAAATATCAAGTATCCCCTAAGTAACACTGTAAAGTTAAAAATACTGAAAAGGCCATAAGGGGAAAGAGAAAAGTATAGAGCAGTGAAGGCAATATACAGGAAAGCATGATAAAGCAAAAGTGGGAGAAAATCGTGAAAGGAAGAAAGGATCGCTATCAGAAAAAATTGATAGAATAAAACTGCAAAAAATATTAAGACTAACGGAAATGTACACGAGTTAAAAGTAATAGCATACATACGAGCAAAAAAAAGGAATACTGAGAACTGCCATTCCTGTAAAACACAGGAAAAATAATGAGGATCTAGATCTCGAATGATCATGTGATGATTTAAGAAGTAATCGCTCTGCAATGCAACGCCGAATCACGGAAAAAGAAAAGATTGAACAAGAAGCATGAGAAGACCACCTGGCAAAGGGGCGTCAGGGTTCATTTCACAACGAGAGTAAATTTAAACATGAAAAAGTGTCTGTATCGAGGCAGAACTGCAAGGTCAACCGTGACGCTGAAGTAAAGCAAGAAACATTGATTTTTTATTCCTTTAATATATCACTCATTCACTCAACTTTTGAATGGATTTCTAGTCCTTTCATATACATCGCCCATTCACTAAATTTTTGAATGAATTTTTATTCCTTTAATATATATCGCTCATTCACTCATTTTTTATTTCTTGTTTGAGCTTGTTTGAGAATCTACCAACTTCATTGTTGCACGGTTAACCGTTTCTTTTCATCACCTTTAAAGCTTTGGAATTCTCTCTCTTTTTTTTTTCTTAATAAACTTTCTTCCTTTAAGACATAGACCCTATTTTTCTTTCTTTTTTGTTCCATCGTACCTGGACCACAAAAGGGCTTCATGTTTCCCATTACAAAACGTTCTACACTAGAAAAAAACAAAAAAAAAAAGGAAAGCAGTAAATAAATTTAGGTTGGGAAAAGAAGCAAGAACGGTAAATGATTGAATGATATTTGCCTGGTCGACGGGTAGTTCTGAAACAAAGGTTCAAGGGGGAAGGGGGAAGGGGGAAGGGGGGGGGGAGAAGGGGGGGAGGGGCACAGCACGCACGTGAATCAGATGTTTAAAGGAAAAAAACTATGACGTAGAAGCGACAGTCCATCCAACACTGATAGGCCTATGAGGCCTACAATATCAGTGGCATTGCATGTTGTTTTAGTGATAGTCGTAATAAAACTGGCTGAACCCCCTTTGTCCCTCTCAACAACTGCTATCGCGCTCAGCCAATGTTAGCCGGCCTCTGCGAAAGTAAACAAACCAACCCCGAACCCCGATGTATTTAGAGAGAAAATTAAACTACAAAGGGGTAAATTCATTCGGCTGTTGTTGTTGTTGTTGCTGTAGTTGGACTATCGCCTTCCCCTTACCTTCCTCCTGACACCCACCTCCCTCCCCGCCTCTTTTCACCAAAACGCTTTTTCAGGTGACTTTTTTCTTATTCGTTGTTTCATTTAGGGATAGAAATTAATATCAAGATGAAAGTTGATATAAGCCATGAAGGCGAGATAGTGAAAAGAATTTAGGTCACTCGATATTATTAATCTGTTACGCTTATGACGAAATACAATCTAATGCTTCATTTCTCCTTCTTTCATTTAACGAAAGAAATTAATATCAAGATGAAATCTTGATAAGGACCATGACAGGGAGACAGTGAAAAGAATGTATGTTACTTGTTATTTAACGTGTGGCAAACTTACGCTCAGACAAAACACGCTCTTATGGTTGATTCATGCAAAGACTGTCTTGATAGATAATATGTATTCTTAAATATAAGCAGCCTACTCTTGGAAATGAGTAGTTTAACATTGGTTTAAAATATTAACACGGCCTACAAAACACTGTACATAACTCTCTCCCTAGATTCACTCCAGTTGCCTTCGTAATAATGCACCTGACTGACGCGTAATCCAGTCTGAGCATGCAATCGGGCAGGTACGCAAGCAAGCATTAACGCACATACTAAGGCACACGCGGACCCAACGCCATATCCCCTTTAACCCTGGACAGATATCGTGGGTCCTGCACGACCCAAGGAGTGTTTCAAAAAACATGTTTTTTTCCCATAAATTATCACCCATGTCCAATGTGGGTGTAATCGACCTGCAGAGTCGTGTTTCCACTTTCAAGGAATTTTCCTTGATTCAAGGAATTTTAGGGTCATCAAGGAGAACTTCAAGGAATTTTAAATTTCAGGGAATTTTCAAGGAATTTTAATGTTTTTTCCAGGATTTGTCAAGGAAATTTTTTATTTTTCAGAAATGTCCACGAAGATTATCTTAAAAACCTCATATTATAGAAATGAAATATAGATAATGCATTCTAAAGAAGTATAGCCTATATTGGCTAAATTACAATATCATCAAAGAACGTTATATGCCCTCTTTTTCAAACAGCTTGGCATCAAATCATTATTGCACAACTTTGCCTCCATCTTCCACTGCCTGTTTCGTTATGTTGCCACCTGAATGATACATGTCCCATTCCTGTACACACACAAGTAACGCAACGCACCATCTCTTGAAGTTTCATAACTCAGTGTCTCAGTTAGTCTTTGCTTCTTTCCGAAAGTAGACGGTTATTACTTAGAGGTAAATTCTCAATCCCATTTTAGGTGATTCATGAACACAATGAAATGGCCATGCTTACTAACAACAAAATTAAAATCTTTTGGCTGTTGATCCATATGATCAACTACATAATCAACTTTATTGTTGATAAGTATTGCCATGATCTAAGTGAAAATGACATTGCCTGATTGTGGGATGGAGAATTTACCTTTTTTCCCGGATCTTTCTTTCAGATGGCAACAAAAATGGCCAGTAGTAGTGAGAATGACTATGATACAGACAAAGAAAAGCAAGGGAAAGTGCAGGCCGTTAAGAAGAAAAAGAAATTTGAGCAAAAGTTTTTGGACACTTGGTTGACAAGTCCTGTTTTTCAAACCATGGTTGAAGAAAAAGACAGTGGAGGGAAAACACTGTGCCGTTTGTGAAGTATGCAGTGTAAAACTTTCGTGTGCTAAAACTTCATTAATTCGTCATAGAGAAACCAAGACCCATAGTGATAATGCGAAAAGAAGTGCAAGTTTAGCAAAGTCTGCAGCCCAGCATCAGTGGGTTATATGGGACCCATCAATGGATGCAGCAGCAAAAATGGAAATTAAGATATGTAGCTTCATTGCTGAAAATGATATGCCAATCAGCATGTGTGAAAATTTCCTACCTTTCCTTCGAGATTTGTTTCCAGCGGATGAGGTTTTTGAAGAAGTAACTTTGGGAAAGCAAAAAGCTACCAATATCATCAGCAAGTGCTTGGTTTTCACTTTCTGAGAGAAAATATAGAGAAGCTTCAGCAACATAGGTTTTCAGTTGTGATAGATGAAACAACTGACAAGTCAACTACATCGCAATTAGCAATTTTGGGAACTTTTTTTGATGCAAATTCATTTGAAATGAAATGTGTTTTTGTAGACCTCATTGAATTGCCCAACGGTAAAGCTGATACTATTTATGGTAAAATTAAGGAGTGCATGACATCCTGCAACATCCCTATGACAAATGCGATTGGATTTTGTGCCGATACCTGTAATGTCATGTTTGGTAAACATCATTCTGTTTCCTAATTATTCATCAAAGACTGTCCTTGGATTTTACCAGTGAAATGTTCATGTCATCTGATACATTTATGCTCATCCTATGCTTCACAGAAATTACCAAAATCTTTGGAAGACCTTTGTGGGAACATTTATTCCCACTTCCACATGTCTTCTCAGAGAATAGAAGCCTTTCGAGAATTCCAAGATTTTTTCCAGGTTGAAAAACACAAAATTTTGAGAGCAGGTAGGACAAGATGGTTATCTTTGAAAATGTGTGTGGATCGCATTTTAGAGCAATATGAACCGTTGAAACTTTATTTCACTCAAGTAGGATGTTAGAAGATCCCACATCCAACCCAATGAAAAAAACCATTTTTGAAAAGCTTGAATAATAAGTTCACTGAAGCTTATTTAGAGTTTTTATCTTTCAACCTCGGAAGGCTTGCAGCATTCAATTTGCTATTTCAGAGTGAAATGCCTCTTTTACATCAACTTAGAAAAGAACTTACCTCTCTCATTATGAATATGTGTTCTGATTTTATGGAACTTAGCTATGTGCGTGGTGCAGATATAAAGCGTATTGATCCAAGTAATGAAAAATATCATGTACCCTTAAAGAAGGTTTATCTTGGATTAAAGGGATCAGCTACAATTCGGAGTATAGCAACAGAAATGGGAGAAGATCACAATATGGTTGTGTTGTTTTATACACATTGCAAAAATTTCCTTGTCGAATGTGTTAAACAAATTCAAGGAAGATTTGACGGAATTGAATATTTTGACTTTTTATCCTGCTTGTACCCTGAAGTTGCTTACAATTTGAGTGTACCTAGTTTAACATCCATAGTGACACGATTCCCATATATGAGTGATGACATTAATGCTCAGGAACTTGATTTGGAATGGCGACAGCAAGCTATGAATCCTAAACTTAGTGCCAACATGAGCTTCATGGATTACTGGCATGTCATATTTTATGAAAAAAATGTGACAGGATCTCATACATACCCAGAGTTAAGAAAGTTCATTAGCATTCTTTTGTCGTTTCCGTATAATGCATCGGTTTGAGAGGGTGTTCAGCCATTTACTACTAAATAAAAGATGATCACCGATCAGCTCTCAAGCAACAAAGTCTGATAGGACTTCTTACTACAAAACTAACTATGCAGGCCAAGGAAAAAACTCGTACAGGAAGCTATGACCCTCCAAAAGCCATGATCAGCCTGCACAAGAAAATGAAGACTAATGCAGATGATGAAGAAACTCAACAACTACGAAATCAGTTTCTTGAAGCCCTTAAACAACAGTAACGGTTTGCTATATCAAGAATCTGGTGACTATCTTTTGCTATCCTCTCCTCCTCCTCCAATCAGATCGACCGTTTGCCAGTAATTAGTATGGTTAAACTGCTAAAATCTGAAAAGTATTCTGGAGTACACTGTTCAAGAATCTATTATGTTTGTATCATGAATCAGAAAGATTCACTTTAGTATCTCATTTATTAATCTAAAATCTTTTCCTAATATATATTATTTTCATTTACATATATTTTGAGTAATTTCAGTTATATTCCAGAGTGTAAGTGATAGAAATCTGTATAGGTTTCATATTGTCAACCCCCCCACCAAAAAAAAATATTATAATTAGTTGCATGTGAGAGAAAGGGCAGCTGCAGGATTTTTTTTTCTTTTTCATGTTTTCTGAATTTAAACTGGTTACCCATGTATTTTGTTTCTGAGAGTAAACGTAATAAGATGTATTTAGATTTTTTTATTTATCCCCAATTGTTCTGTGAAATTTACTGTAAGTGCTTGAAATTAGTTAGTGTATTCTACTATTATTTTTTTCTGTATGTGAATGTCTAAAATTAGTCAAGGAAGAAATCAAGGAAAATTAACGGGCTGTCGAGGAAAATCAAGGAATTTTAGCAGCCCCTACAAGGAATTTTCATTTCGGCTAGTGGAAGCACTAGATACTGTCAGGTTTGATGGTGAGCAGACGTCCCAGCCCCTCTCTTCAGTGCATCCCTATTTTCTGAGGAACCACTAGGGCATAACAGTTTCTCAATGAACACTCTGTATAGTCATGTGACTTTGTTGTGTTGGAAAGTCTAGCTGGGTCCTATATCTAAGTAACACACCACAAACCGAGTGGCAGAGATGCCACATACCGCCATATTGTCCAATTTGCTTCGAGTGCCACTTTTTGCATTTTTTGCATAAAGCAAAGTTTCTAGATAAACATCAGATATTGAGTATTATTCATTCTAATCGTGTTATGTACTGTTGGAATATGTCGGAGGATGATGTGTTTATAAAATGAATGCTTTGTGAATGCATTATCACGTCGTAAATGCGCTCAAGGTCACGTGACCTTGTAGTGCCAATTTCTGTGTTTTTTTACGAATAGCAAAGTTCTTATGTAGCCAATTCATGTCGGACTGTGTGCATAATAGCTAATTAGTGTATTTTTTTATATTGTAAATTGTTTCGGGATGTTTATGGGTCACGTGAGCAACTCTGGGAGCGGCAGAGAGAGTCACATAGCAGAAATATTGTCTAATTCTTTCGAGTGTCATTTTTTGAAGTTTTTGCAAAAAGCAAGGTTTTTAGATAAATGTCGGATACTGAGTATTGTTCATTTCAATCGTATTTTGTACTGTTGGAATATGTCGGAGGATGATGTTTCTATAAAATGAATGCCTTTGTGAATGCCTGCCACTTACCTACGACTTACATATGCCCTTATGGTCACGTGACATTCAAGTGCTAATTTCTGTGTTTTATTGCGAAGAGCAAGTTATTACGTAGCCAATACGTGTATGACTGTGGCATAATAGCTAATAGTATAGTTTTTTTTTATATTGGGAAATGTTTTACTATGTGCGCAATCATGTACGGGAGACGTTTTACTTCGTATGCTGTTTGTAGCAAACGTGTGCGCGACCTTGGTAGTGGCTGAGGTGCCATATTGCCAATAATCCATGCGTCTTTGAATGCCCGTTTTTTTTTTTTTTTTTTTTATGAAAAAAAGCAAAATTATTAGGTAAACGAAGCATATTGAAATTGAAAAGTGTTCATGCTAGTAGTGTTGTTCATGTCAGTATAGTTTTGTTCATGCTAGTATAAATGTTTATAGTGGAATATGTTGGAGGTTGGCGCGTTGTTTCATCGCGTACGTACTCTGGGCCATTGTATGCGAAGATTCTGTTTTACTTCTTTTTCCGAGTGCTCATTTCTAATGTTTTCGCCCCCCTCTCTCTCTCTCTCTCTCCTCTCACTCTCTCTCTCTCCTCCTATTCCTTCCTATATCGTTTGATCATTTTTGATTAGTGTTTCGTATATTCGTGGGTCTCTCTCCCCCTCTCTCTTGTTTTAGTGTTTCACATATTTCTGGGATCCTCTCTCCCTAAATCTCTCTCTCAAGATCTCATCCCTCTCATCGTCCTCTCTCGTCTCTCTAAATGCCTCTTTGATCCTTTTATGTTTATGTTTCGTAGATTTGTGGGTCTCTCTCTCTCTCTCTCTCTCATCTATGTTTTAGTGTTTCGCCAAAATATTTCTGGGTCTCTCTTCCTCCTCCTCATCTCTCTCTCTATCTCGTCTCTCTCTCTCTCTTTTAATATGCTCTTTGAATCCTTTTATGTTTATTGTGTATTTTTATTTTGTGGGTCTCTCTCTCTAATCTCTCTCTCTCCTCATCCTTTGTTTATGTGTCGTATATTTGTGGGTCTCTCTCTCTCTCTCTCTCTCTCTCATCCGTTTGTTTAGTGTTTCGCATATTCTCCTCTCTCTCCTCTCTCTCTCTCTCTCTCTCTCTCTCTAAAAATGAATCTATACTCATCTTTGAAAGCTATAGTAAGTAAAGAAGCTCTCTCTCTCTCTCTCTCGCGCTATAAATAATTCTCATCCATCTCTGAAAGCTGTAGTAAGTAAAGTTCTCTCTCTCTCTCCTTCTCTCTTGTTGTGTCGTAAACATCTCTCTCTCTCTCTCTCTTTTGTTGTGCGTAAACATCTCTCTCTATCTCTCTCTTTTGTTGTGCGTAAACACCTGCGTGACCGACCTTGGAAGTGGCTGGATCCCATATATTGACATTTGATCCATTTCCTTTCGAATGCCCCTTTCTGTGTGTGTGTGTGTGTGTGTGTGTGTGTTTAAGCAAAGTTATATGGTAAACATGCGAAGAGAACAAGGTTCATGCTAGTATAGTTTTGATTTATTACTGGAATATGTTGGGTGGTGGTGTGTTGTATCGCGTACGTACCCGGGGTAATGTTTGTGCTGATTCCGTTTGAGTGCTCATTTCTAATTTTTTTTTCAAGTGCTCATTTCTAATTTTTTTTTTTCGAGTGCATATTTCTAATGTTTTGCTTTTTTTCAGTCATGGCTTCTAGGGCACGCAGAGGTCTGAGTACGGCCGAAATCAATGAAGTCATTGCTCAATATGAAAGCGATGATTTTGATGGCAGTTACGTTTCATTTGGCTGACACGTAGCAGGGACATCTTCCTGCCACTGGCCACGTCAAGCTGCGCAAGCGTGTTCGCTGCCGAAGTTGTCCCATCTAGAGACGACCACAAGACGAACACAGCATGTTTTGTTTGCGATGCAAACGGGCCCGTGTTCCTACAGCATCAAACTGTCTTGTGTCCGAAGTGTGTGCCTCGTACGTAGGTAAGTTACATCATGAAACTTTTTACAACTTGTTTGCATAAATGCTATAATTTTAATCTTTACAAAATATATATCATCCATTTTTTTACCTAAAATACGCAATAGTTTATTGTTTCATTTTTGTCGATATTTCCAAATATTCTAAAATATTCCCTTTTCGAAATATTTCTTTTTTGATGACTGCAAAATAATTTTCAAACATCCAGCAAGCCACCATAATAGTTTTATGCAAATCAATGCATAATTATATAGCCAAGTAACATTGAAAATTTCACTCCATTCCTCCATTTCAGGTAGCAAATTTGGCCGTCGCACTTGTCGTGGGTGGGGCCCATTTACTGTACATATCCAGTTAGGTAAGTTGCATACCGCTATATATTCTTGTTCTCTATA
>NC_061108.1:19333317-19353317 GCF_015104395.2 Macrobrachium nipponense | reverse complement strand
TTACAAAGCGCAAATCAAAGCACACCTGTAGCGGAAGACACACACTGACTCACGGTAATAATATGTAATAACTGCATGTCTCTGGCAGCATAACGTAATGTCTATCATACAACATCTCAAAAAAAAAACCCAACTAGGGCTATAATAACAATTGGGTGTATAAACTTTATCTCCATCTTGGATGTCCTTTTTGTCTGCAACTGCCTGCACAGACTCGTAGAAACACGCTGCAGGAAGGCGAAACATCTCCCAGTGGAAGACATCTAATGGCTTCCATAGACCCAAAAGCGCTGTAGAACTCTGTAGACTTGTAGAAACTCTCTTAAATAAGCAGACATCAGCAACATATCTGCAACGGCTGGTGGGCGTCTTGCTAGCGTCGGGAATGACGATTATGGTGTATTTAAGTATGTCAGTCAAGTCAACGGTCAATCAGAAAAGAATTAACCCCAGACATACTTCTGTCAGATAATGACCTAAAAAATTTCCTGAAAAACTAACTGAACGTCTCCCAATTAACTCCATCTAACATGACCACTGAACTAATTTCTAACTTCAACTCGTGAAGGAACTCCATATGACCACTAAATCATAAGTCATTATCACAAACCTGCAAAAAAAATATCATCTTCTCTAACTTAATTCTCCAATCCAATATCACCAAATTCACGCACCAGCACACACCTCAACCAGAACTCACAGTAACTCCACAAACTTCTGTCATCACATTTCAAACTCTCAAATTCTCACAAGTAAAAAAAAAAACAAGGAAAACGTAATGAGCCCAAGAAAAAAAAAAACACGTAACAAGACCAGACCCCAAATTATCACTGATAAATGTTCTCTCAAGCTCTGACTTTACAGCAACCCACAAAATCAGTAAAAACTCCAATGTCTAACAGCAAAAATCCCTCACTGCTCGCATAATTAATTTAAAAACGCCCATTTATGTGAATCACAACCCCCAACAAATTACATCTCCCATCCAAAAAGAAACGCTATTCAAAGCTCAACTCCCAAATACATCTCTCATAGGAAAAAGAAAAAAAGAAAAAAAAATAATAACAGTAATAATAATACTCGTACGTGAATTCTCCCCATCACACAATGTATATAATATACGCATGATATACATAACCCCGCGTTTTCCCCATAAATGCCATATGTATAGTTACGGAATTTTGCCATCGCATCTTTTCATCTATCGGACACGGCCAGAAAGCAACCCCTCACACGTGCATTTTCATGAAATGCTATGGTCATTGGTCACCATTTCCAGATATCGCAAAAACTCTGAGCAATCACCACTAGAGGAAAAGTCATCACACCGGACTCATCACAGCATTATATATATATATATATATATATATTATATATAATATATATATATATCTATTATAATATAATATAAAATTATTATATTATATATATATATATATAATATATATATAGTATATATATATAGATATATATATATATATATATATATATATATGCAGAAACCAGGTACTATGTCGTGCCTCTAAGTAAATGGGGATACAATCCACAATGAAGTAAAATCCTTCTGTAGTTTAAAGTATATATTTCTTGTACAGGATTAAAGCTATCGACCATCAGCTGTGGTCAAAAGCTTTAATCCTGTACAAGAAATATATACTTTAAACTATAGAAGGATTTTACTGCATTGTGGATTGTATCCCCATATATATATATATATATATATATATATATATATATATATATATATATATATATATATATATATATATATATATATATATATATATAATATATATATATATATAATATATATATATATATATATATATATATATATATATATATATATATATATATATATATATATATATATATATATATATATATAATATATATATATATTAGGGCTTGTGCCTTGTATGATAAGGCGCCCTATGAGGTAATGTTAGACTAGCGATAATCTATACGCTAAGTCGGTTGGTATTGCACTTCCATCTTCAATGGAGTGTCTGGAGTTTTGTAGATCACTTACGAAGTCGGTATTATCTTTACGACGATGTGTTAAACTCATGGTTCGGTGAGGTTCTTGTAGAAAACACAAGGTATAAAAAATAGTATATTCTTCTGAAGTTTTACATGATGAAGATCAGGTATGATCGTACAAGTCTTCTATGACGATAGCTTGATCGCTTCTGCCAATGATGATGGCTAATCCTATTCCTCTACATGATAAAGCTTAGGTAAAGAGGTACAGGTTCTTCTAATGACGATAGCTAACTCTGTTCTGCCCGTCTACCATCTCTGTTACAAGTTATGAAGGAACAGACAGTAGTTTGAACATATGAACATACTATCAGATGACATAGTTTCATACGAACACACAATCGAATGAGACACGCTACAGATCACGTAGGCCGTTTGAATAATAGGTCGGGTAGTTGTCTCAAGCAGGGAGCTTGGACTAATGTTTATAAACAATTGAATGACTACAGGTGACGCATGTTATCTTAGCTTACATATTTATTGTATACGTCATCTTTAGCGTCTCTAGTCTGATCACATTCCTGCAAGCAATCTGGTTGACCTCTTTAGTTTTAGACTTTTATATATATGGACTAACATTCCATATTTTTATTATGTAAACACTTACATTAGCTCGGTCAGCTACCAAAACCAAACTACTGAATATTACTCAAAAACTTGACTTGCATTTGACTTATAGGAGTGTGATACAGACACTATGTGAATATATATATATATAAGTAATAAAAATTCATGGTGTACATGAATTGATTCAAGTAATAAAATATAAAACAATGATATTGGTAAATAATAGTGATCACATGATATATAATGATACAGTTTTTCACTTCATCTCTTTAAGATACTTATGCTACAGAAAATACTAATGTACTCTGATAATTGCATAGAATGAAGATTAACATGATAAAAATCATATTTTAACTGATAAAAAATTCATATATGAATTGATAAGTTATTAATGTTTATGCTGATTGATTCGTTGATTTTTATGCTAAATGTTATATATCTGATTCATTAATTCATATATTAACTCATAAATAACTGCAGATAATGGTAAGATATAAGGTAACAGATTGATTATAGGCTACCTGATTTGTTTATACATATGTATAGGGATTCATATAATTATGATTAATATATGTGCACTTTAAATAGATTCCTATTGCGTACACGCAAAGATATATTTAGATTCTGTTATGTATGATCATTTATATAATAGATTCCTATTGCGTACACGCAAAAAATATATTTCGATTCTGTTATTTATGATCATTTATATATAGGATACATGATACTTTATATATATAGATACATGACCGAGGTTATATTACTTCACTTTTAACTAGCTTTCGAACAACTTTTCGTCCATTACACAGTTCCAGACAACCACCTTTAGCCAATTGAAACGGCCTTTTTCAATTGTTAAAACAAGGGGAAAATTTGCCTGGGCGGGTCCAACGTTCTATTTTGCGCTCATACTTATTCTCTGCATCCTAAGCTACACGATTACGTTCGCGATGAATAGATCATCCCAGCACGAGTCCTTCGCCAGCAAAGTAGAGTTGAATATCCTTCGGGTCGTAATTGTCGAAGTATGTCCCTTTTTGTAGTCGAATTCCGACAGCCGCTGGAGCATTCCCGCATTAAAACGAGATTAACGAGATACGGTGTCGGTCGAAGAAGTCCATGAAATTCCTTTCACATTGTAGGCGGTTGTTACTTGACTGTAGTCGTCCGCTGCGACGAACGATTTTTTGAAGTTGCGATGTGAAACTCTCGTACTGCAGGATACTGTAACCAGGTTCCATTAATCAGCCTGCAAGTGAAATTATACTTGTCACAAGGGCAAAGTAAATTCAGACGACATCCAAATACAGGGGAGGGAGAGAGCCATTTAGACCAGAACTTAACCCACATGAATTCGCTGATATTTCGGAATTCAAAGAGTCCGCTGTACAAACTTTTTTATCCATGGCATTAACAATGAGTGAACCTATCCAGGTCTATGATGACTTGTAAAAATATCCAGAATTATAAAAAAATAAATAGATATTCATTACGAATCTCAAAGAAAATTCGATATTACTGGTAGTAAGTTACTAGACAAAGAAGTGGAAAACGGAGCTAATTGTAAGATTGCCAGGCAACATAAGAGTCAAAGAGAAGATTAATCATGATTCTATGTGCCCTAACAAAAGTTTCATATTCAATTTTCTCGTGCGCATCTTCTGAGGTTAACTATTAAAACATTATTAATAGGTAGGAGATGCAACGAAAAACCCACTATGTAACTAATTTCTATTATAAACTTTGGGTTTTTCAAGAAAATGTGACATTTTTCCCATGAATGTTTTTACTTGAATTGTAATAGGCTAATGTTGCAGAAAAGTAAATTATTTTCATAATTATCATATTCTTGATACTTTCTGAAATGTATATGAGGTTCAGAAAAAAAAATTAATTCATTTTGTTGTTATAGAAATTCTATTTGCTTATATGTTGTTCATTAATTTTTCAAAATGATTACAAGTCCTTAACTAATTGCATTACACACACGGATAAGAATGTTATGTGGCCTGTCATGTGACCTATGAACCACATGTGAAGTTCATGAACTAAGCATTCCTTTCTCCAGTCAATCTGCTTTTGCAAGCAGAGACGACACACAGATGAAGCCTGTGTAAGCAGATTATTGAGGTTAAAAGGAACAAATGCTGATACGGCAATGATGACGTCGTCACTTGGCAGGAGATTGCTCTCAGCCAGCTAAGAGTTACGTTACTTGCTGTAAGAGATACGACTTTAGTATTTTCAAATGATATTTTTAGTGTTTTAATTTCTCCACCCGCATGAGAAGAATGTCTGAAAAAAACAGTACCAAAATTGAACAATATATTAGTTTCATGTTGGCATTATGTTAAATAAAATATTTCCTTATTCAAACTATATGAAAAAGGTTTCCATACAAAATTCTATATATATTATTAGCTGTATAAGATTCATATAGGATTATTCCATAGATAACATTTTCACTTCTAGACTTCCTGACTTTAAAATCTCTTTTATTTTATTTATTTATTTTATTTATTATTATTTTATTTTTATTTTTTATTTATTTATTTAATTTCTTTTTTTTTTTTTTTTTTTTTTTCATTGACTACGAATATAAATCAAGGGACAGACAATATGTCAGTAGGTTTTGATATGTGTTTTGAACTTTTAGCTTATTTGTCATTACTAAAGCGTTAAGTTAGAGTTCAAATCTTTACGCATATATATTTGGATTTTTAATGGTACGTTTTTGCTTATTGATATTATCGTGGATTCCTTTTTTATTATAATTTGAACCCTTCCGACTTCTTACGGAGTGTATTATATTGACTCCCACTTGTATCCTATTTATTTTATTTTTTTTATATTTATATTTATTTATTTATATATTTTTTTTTTATATATATATTGATAAATTAATCTGATTCCCTTTTTTATTATAATTTGTAAACCCTTCCGATTCTTACGGAAGTGTATTTTTATATTGTATCCCTATTTATTTTTTTTTTTTATTTATTTTTTTATTTATTTATTTATTTATTTTATAATTTTTTTTATATATATATTTGTAAATTAATGGTTGGCTTGAATATGTGGAAAAGTGTTCTAGCGACGTACCGTATAAGGCTACTTGCGGCATCAATCTAAGATACAAGATATATATGTAAAGGTATTTAAACCGCTAGAACCGCTATAATCCAGTTCGGATCCAACATCACGAGTTGTAACTCGTAAGACATTGACACTTCCTATTTAATTATCCGTTATTCTACCAACCGATTGACTCTGGGTGATAAAATATATTATTGGTGGTTTTCTTAATGGAAAGGAATTCACCACGTGTTAAGGAGATTATTATTGATTTACACCACCCGAGTCACAGATTATTATGTGTTGAATTCCATATTTCTGATTTAGCACTCATAAATATTCGTAACGCACTCAATTGCGGTGTTTGTTTTTAGTGCTATTAATTCTATATAACGTGTCAAGGAACTATTAACACTAAGAAGTGTTTATTCCCTTCTGTCAGACTCGTAATTCTGTTAATAATTACTACGTATATTCTTTCAAGGATTGATTTGGCACAGGATAGGCCCCTAAACTGACAGGTGTCCTTAGTGTATCCCTTGTTTTCCATGACACGTGTTACAATTAGTTATGTGCTTTTATATCTGTAAGCATTGTAGGCCAGAAAACAGTGATTTGGCTTTCTGTGAAAAACGGAAGGGAACCCTGGATGACGGAATGCAACCAGTTTATGACGATTGGTATGAGAAAGATTATTACTACTACCTGGTCGTTAGTCATCTGCTGTGTTCTTCGGGTTTTCCTCGTCACAGACCTACATTATAATATTTACATTTGATTACATTATTTTTGATACACATACTTTAAATGTACTTTTGCTTTAGGGTTTCTGCTCGAAGTGTTTATTGTTTTTGCCTAGCCACTGACCCTGTTTCCGTTTCGAAGTGTTTATTGTTTGGTGTTTTATTGCTGCTGATTCTGTTTCCGTTCGAAGTGTTTTTATTGTTTGGGTTATGTCTGTTGACTCTTGCTTTGTTCAGTTTGTAAACAGTTCTGCGCTCCAACCCAGATATTCAATGCTCGCGATCTCTTGGGTTAAGGAATTTTCTTGTTTTAGATACGGTTTTAACAATAGGCACGGATGTTTCTATATCTTTTAGTCCAATTAATGGTTCTTTGCTGTATGGTGCGGGATTGCGGGATAATGCGTCAGCTATGATAATTGCTTTCCCAGGTAGATATCTTAACTTGGCTCCAAAGACCTGAATGATCATTTGTCACCGAGTTCCTTTTGGACTGTGATTAAAGCCTTTGAAAAACTCGGTAAAGGACTCATGTTCAGTAAGGACTTTATCAGGATAGCCATAGATTATGAACTTAAAATGTACTAGTGTTAAAGATACCTAGCCCTTCCTTGCCTATTACTGCATATTTACTTTCAGAGGGCTTTAGTTTACGTGAATAAAAAGCTATAGGGAAGAAACTGTTTATCATATGACTGAAGTAATACCCCTCTTACCCCTTGGTCTGAGGCGTCTGTTGCAATAAAAAAAATTCTTTATTTAAATCAGGGATTTTTAAGTTAGGTGAGCTGCATTTTCCGCTTTTAAGATATCGAACGCCTGTTGATGCTTTTCAGACCATAATAAATCTACGCTCTTCTTCGTAAGATCTGTTAAAGGAGCTGTCATGATTGAAGAGTTACATATTTACATACGATTGTAATACCCACTACAGCGCAAAAGTGCTGTATCCCCCTTTTACGTTAATAAGTACCGGAAAGTTATGAATAGCCGACACCTTACCATGGACTACTTTTAAGACCTTGACCAGACACATAAAACCTAGATAAACATGTTCCGTTTTTTTAAAAACTCACATTTAGATATTTTACTCTGAGATTATTTGTCTTTGTCTCTGTAGCACTAGCTCTAGTTTATGTGAATGTACTTCTAAGGTATTAGAAAGGATTACAAGATCATCCATATAGGCATGTAGGTTATCCCCTAAAAGTCTCCAAACACTATATTGTAATTGGGGCGCAACGTAAGCCGGAGGCATACGTAAAAATTGATAATGTCCCCTGAGTGTGCTGAAAACGGTGTATGAGGTACAATCACTTAGGTAATGGTATCTGGTAAAAGCATTTAAGTAAGTCCAAGTTGGTGAAAAAAAAAAAAAAAAATTATTCTAACCTAACAGAGATAAGATGTCGTCGGTACATGGCACTGGAAACTATCGGGAGTCGTTTCCTTGTTTAAGCGACAGAATCTACGCAGATACGCGAAATCCGATCTTTAATGGCATGACATTTGAGGGAAAAATTATATGGGCTTATTTGATTTCCTAATGACTCCTATTACTAACATTTTTCAACTTCGTCATTTATCTCTATTTTGAAATTTCATTTATATAGCTTTATGTTTGTCCTTAGACCGTATTTTGTGTTAAATTACATCCGTTTTTTCCAGATGCATCCGCCAGTGGAGAAACTTCCTAGTATTCAGGTAAAGATAAAAAAAAAATTTCTGCTGAATCACCTCTGCTTGAATGACTTTACGGATATTACTTTAGATAGATTATCAGAGAGATTCATCCACGACTGGTTGGGCGTGATTAAAAATTAGCAACAATAAAAAATGCGATATTTATAACTTCCGTATCCACGATATGTATACTTTTAGGGCTTTGTTCGCGGAAATCGTTATATTTCAGTGTCGAGAAGGATTAAAATTTCATTTCCCAGCAAAGTCTTTTTACACGCACTAAGACATTCGAGGGTGCATGCTTCTCGAGATTTTGCGTGCAGAGTGCGACTGCGGTTGTGGGAGAGAATTCTGTTGGGTCATTTGAACAATGTTACGATTTATGAGACAAATGTATAGTTCCTTTATATAAGTTATTATTTGATTAACTGTCTCATTTTTGTTCAAACGGATTTTAATATGTTTGAAGGTTTATAGGATTTCCCTTTGATAAACACGCCTTATTTTGCAGGATGTAAGTTAATATTTTGTATACCCCTAGATGAATCTTACAATTACACTAGATACCGATCAATGTTTTTTATAACTATAGAGGTATCTGTAAACGCTCGCTTATCCGGACTTCTCATTAGGGAAGTTCGAACAACAGACGGTGAGTCCGTAAATACAAGATATTACGTGTATTAAAGAAATAAAACAAGATATTCTAATTTTTACGGCGCGTACAGTTGGGCTTAATCCACCAAGTATTTATTATAACTTAATGTATTTACAAAAATTAAAACGAAAACCTGCTCTGATTACTTATACGGTCGTGTGTTTCATAGGAAAAATCCTTTTTAATTCAAAAAGATATTGGTATGAACCAACATCGCTTTTCCCCACTCTGCTAGAGTCGCTTATTGTGTGGAATTTGCTATGCTTTGAACACTTCGGCAGTTTTCGACTGACCTTGACCGCTTGACTAGGTGACACAGTCACCGAGTTTGCTTGTTTGATTCTGAACGGGCTACTGTTTCTATTTCTTTTTGTAATAATTAGGATCCTTCTCTTTATTACCATCGGCAACGTATTGTGTGTTTTTAGCATTATGTTGCTGGTTACGTATAAAGCAATGAATGACGAACTATTAGGAACTGAGCGATTACTAATAAGACAAGTTATCACTACTGTATTCAATATTAACTGTTTGTACTACATTCTTTGCTAAAATTTTAAATAGTGAGGGATCCTGGTCAGCGCATTTAGCCTGATGAAAGTTTTTTACAGACATGTTATTCCTTGCAATCCAGCCGTATTTTTAAAGTTAAGTTGAGTCATTGAGGTTCGATATTTTATATAACTCAAAATACTCAAGGCTAAAACTGCGATCGGGACTTGCAAAGGAGCATTTATTGTCATGACCCGAAATAGTGTTACCTCTAATTTATATAGATTTGTACGGGTGTTCCACTTGTGTTTTGTGTGTTTTCTAATCACTACGGTGCTTAACGACCCTATCCATGCATCTGTATAAATACAGACGTCCACTGCGTAAACGCATATTCACTGTTTAATATGATTTGTTACGTAAGGGATTAATAATCACCCAAAATGATAAAATTAACATAGTATATGATTATGATATTTCAGTAGAACTTCTGGAAACAGACACTCAAAGATAAAAACTCGCAGTAGCGAAATCTCAATGATGTAGATAATTTCTGTAAAAAAGTAAGATTAAGAATGTCTCGTAACTTCAGCCACAGGAATAACGAAATTCGACCTGTAAAGGAAACACTCAAAGTTACTCCAAATGAATAAAAAATTGTACTTAGCTTGCTTTTGTGGGAAGTCACGGTGTTCCGATAACGACACACGGCCTTGGTCCTCCTTCTCTATTTAGCGGACGACCTGGTTTGGCTTCAGTTTCCCCCGTGCGCGTTGTTTCGATGATTCGAGCCCTTAAAAATCCGATGCTGCAGACGCGTTCGGTTGTTTATTGCAGTGCCGGAAACGCTCACTAACGATGTTTTCTTGAATGATTCTAATGAGAGACGAAGCTTCCGTTGCCGTAGGAAAAGGACACGTCGGTTTTGTTTCTTGAAGTTATTCACTAACGATGATACTAAGTTGCTTGACGAATCTTGTTGTTTTCCGAAGTCGCTCACTAATGATGATACTAGGTTGCTTGAAGAATCTGCTGCTTTCGTCGTCGTTGACTTCATGATTTATTATTCTGTTTTTTTCTTCGTAGGACGTTGTAGAGTTCTTCTGGTCCGCTGGCCACCAATTATTAGGGCTTGTGCCTTGTATGATAAGGCGCCCTATGATGGTAATGTTAGACTAGCGATAATCTATACGCTAAGTCGGTTGGTATTGCACTTCCATCTTCAATGGAGTGTCTGGAGTTTTGTAGATCACTTACGAAGTCGGTATTATCTTTACGACGATGTGTTAAACTCATGGTTCGGTGAGGTTCTTGTAGAAAACACAAGGTATAAAAATAGTATATTCTTCTGAAGTTTTACATGATGAAGATCAGGTATGATCGTACAAGTCTTCTATGACGATAGCTTGATCGCTTCTGCCAATGATGATGGCTAATCCTATTCCTCTACATGATAAAGCTTAGGTAAAGAGGTACAGGTCTTCTAATGACGATAGCTAACTCTGTTCTGCCCGTCTACCATCTCTGTTACAAGTTATGAAGGAACAGACAGTAGTTTGAACATATGAACATACTATCAGATGACATAGTTTTCATACGAACACACAATCGAATGAGACACGCTACAGATCACGTAGGCCGTTTGAATAATAGGTCGGGGTAGTTGTCTCAAGCAGGGAGCTTGGACTAATGTTTATAAACAATTGAATGACTACAGGTGACGGCATGTTATCTTAGCTTACATATTTGTATACGTCATCTTTAGCGTCTCTAGTCTGATCACATTCCTGCAAGCAATCTTGGTTGACCTCTTTAGTTTTAGACTTTTATATATATGGACTAACATTCCATATTTTTATTATGTAAACACTTACATATATATATATATATATATAATATATATATATATATATATATATATAATATATATATATATATATATATATATATATATATAGATATATATATATGTATATATATATAATATATATATATATAATATATATATATATATATATATATATACACACATATACATACATACATATATACACATATATACACATACACACAAATACGTAATATATATATATATATATATATATATATATATATATATATATATATATATATATATATATATATATATATATATATATATATATATATATATATATATATATATATATATATATATATATATATATATATATATTTGCTTAAAAAATCACAGTAGATACACGTGACTTCATTAAATAAGCGAATACCACAGGAAAATGATAGTCAGAAATCCAAGCGCTTTCGTCTTTACTAAGATATTGTCAAGGAGCTAATGAAATACAATTGGAGAGGAAGGTCTCAGGTATACAACAAGATCAAGAATACCAAATGGTTAATTGTCAAAAGGGTAAAAGTTAAAAGAGATAATCCAGGATTATCGGATATCACACGTTCACAAACCTAAACAGATTTGACCCTAACCGAATTACAAAGTATCTTTACAGTCCAAAACATGTAAAAACTGAATATATTAATTTTGTGACTTATATTTATCTACAATTTTTTCATTATGAAAGCATCAACTTTAAATAAACCAAGACTTAAATTTAGAACATTTCTATCATTTGACTTGATGAAACAAGATTCAATGATATTCCTTTTAACTGTGTCATTACATGGGATTAAGGCTCTTGCTTGACTCCAGTTAATAGGATAATCTAAATCTCTCATCTGTACGAATAATGCATTCGATATTTGCCCAGTTCTCACAGAATAATGGTGCTGTTTGAGACGTTGTGAAAGAGATTTACCGGTCTGTCCGTGATAGACTTTATCACACTTTTTGCAAGGAATTTCATATATGCAGCCTGGAAGACCTTTAGGAGAATTTTTGATTACTAAACTCTTGACATTAATATTACTGAAAACAACATTTATGTTAAAAAGCTTTAAAATTCTAGGAATATCTAAAAACCTTTCAACATGGGTAATTTTAGAATGTTATGCTCACTAAATTCAAGTCCTGTGGTATTTGCTCATATATATATATATATATAAATCATATTATATATATATATATATAGTATATATAATATTATATATATCAAAAATATCTACTATGACTACACGTGCATCATACATATATAAAATAATTGAATGTGCTTAATTAACATCTATCCATCATAAACTTTCTTGAAAATAAGAATATATGCTCTCTGAACTGATGGCATTTTTATTATGCGAATCACTAATCCTCTGTTTGCATTGTATCGCAACAGACATTTATCATAACAACCCAAAGAATTATGATCAGTTTCGGGCTAAAACTGCATAAAGAAAAGATAAAAAAATGAATTAAACGTGTTCGGTTCTTGCTCTTATGGAATATATTCTTTACAAATCTACAAAGAGTGGCAGTACAACAATAATATAATTACAATGCTGCTGACCATTATAATAATAAATAAGAACCTACATAATGCAAAAATCAAAACAAGAAATAAATGAAATCGTAAACTTTATGTCCCTCATGTATATAAGCTACAAACCTAAATAGTGGAATCGTGAATAAATGAATAAACGAACGTTCTTCGAAACCCAGCGGTCGGAATGACTGATATTTAACCCTTCATTGCATCTAATCATACCTATAATAATAAAGAGAATCATCACCCCGTGAAATGGAGGCTTGAGAACGTTCAAGACGCAGAATGTCTTCACTGCCGCTCAGGAGCAGAGCTGGGTTTCCGCCAAGAGGCCGTAGTAATTTGCCATAGAACTGAAGTTTTCTATAATTAACCCTTTTATATACCATTAGGACACGCCGAAACTGGAGTCTTGCAGCATCAGAAAGCCATTGAAACTCTAGAAAGAGAAGCTTGGTTGGCATTATGGGAGGAAGAGGGAAAATCAATTCTCGGGCTGGTGCTCAGTTCCAGAAACTCTGGCGACAGTGGAATCAGATAAAAATAAACCGAACAGTCAATGATAAGATTTTTCTATTTTCTTATGCGTTGATGTTCTGAATTAATTCAGACTCTCTTAATAAGTTATTATATTCTTCTGGATATCATGACTGGCCGTAAAATGCTATCTTTCCATCTGTTTAAATACCATATTTCCTCACTAAGCAATTTTCTCGCTAAACTAACTCCACAATTTGCTCAAGCTATATTATCAACATTCATGAGACAACATACTTCTACTTCAACTTCTTTAATTAACTGCGGCAAACAGATACTTTCTTAAATTAATACATACGTAGTTTCTTGAACATATTCACTATATAGAAGAAAGAAAAAACCCTTCCTTTTTCACTGTGGATCTTCAAAATTGCTGCCATAATTCCTTTATCAGACAAGAAATCGTAGAAAAATGCTTGCTCTGCATTGCGATAAGCCATGAGCAAGAATCAATTGCATTATCAAAATAGTAGGAACCTAATATTGAAAATAAATTGCAAAAACTTGTTACAGTTTGAGAGCCTCTGCAAAAGAGAAAGTTGAGACTGTATGTGCGCAATATTAGTAGAGTAAGAGAGAAATGACACAATAAAATTATCATTTGGCACAAAACTTTCTTGTTATGTACTTACACAAATAAATTCCAGCGCGATAACTATTTATTTCTGGCATGAGCATTCACTGTTATCATGATGAGCTATAAAAGGATAATGACAGCCTGAAGCCAGCCAGTAAATAATAAGAAACACTAACAACAATCAACAAACATTTCAAAATACTGGATATTTCTGCCAACAGCTCTGACATTTATATACACTTTTTTTTTCCACCGGCGTATCTCTACCGATTTTTAACCCACTCAACACTGAACTGACTTTTTGATGACTATTAGGGAGGAAACGGTTCTCAGCATCTTCAACATTACTTCCCAAAAGTTTAAAATCTATAAGAATCCTATCTACATGCTAGATATAAAAAGTGACCCCGTTTCCAGTACTTTTACAACAAATATATTTTATAAGGTTGATGTTCCTACTCGTTAACAGTGCCTTTTATCCAATTTTGTGGAAAGAAATAAACAACAATGATATCACTAGAACCATTACATTCTACAACAGAACTCAGGGAGCTGTTCTTTCGTAGTACATTCTCACACTGAGATCTGTATCATCTCACACTGATACCTTCGTTATCTCAATATTATTGATTACATTATGCTACAACATAATTTTTTTACTTCACTTTGATTTTTATATAGGTAATTCCAACAAGCGTACTGCTAAAAATAAACATTGAAATTTTTTTTCATAACTATTTTAATTTCCAAAGTCGGTAAATTCTTTGTTATTACTATATCCTTTGCTCCTTTACTGTCTTGTTTTGGCTATTCTCGTTGTTGTTGCAGCATTTGTACAATGAGGGGCAAATTAATGTCAATGAAATTATATTATCAAGCAAAAAATATCAGATAAAAATAAATACCGAAGGGAGCAAAAAAAAAAATAAATAAATAAATCAATACTTCGTATATGAAGGAAAGAATCCATATATATTAACGGAAGAAATTTCAGAAAACTCCAAAGACAAATGGAGATTATTTACGAGTGTCTAAACAATTTAAAGTAAAAATCCTGACGCAAGGTAATTTCTTTATTAATTTGGCGACAGAAAAGGACTATCTTAATATACGCGAAAATGTGATCAAGTAGTCACAAGAAAAGATGAACATTATTTGTGTAAATGTCCAAATACATCAAATCATTCGTTTACATATTTAAAGGCGGACGCTTATCGTCCTAATAAATCTGAACATTCGTTTATGACTATAAAAAAGAAGAGAAACAAACAATATCAATTAAAAAAACAAAAGATGAATATTTCCATGAGAACGAGGACCCTGAGGTGAAAATTCCCAGTCCCGGCCAGAGATGCAAAGGCTCCCAGTCTTTTCATGGTAACTTCAGGTGGGCTTTTCTAGGAAAAGGACGGGGGAGAGGTGGAGAGGAGTTGGGTTCCATTCATACCAAGTCATTCAGGTATTTCTTAATGACCTGCAACAACGATGACCTTAGGAAAAAAAAAATCTTTCGGGCAACCTTCCACGGCAGAAATCGATGGCCTCTTAAATGGTATATCTCTTCAGGAATATTCTGCTCGAGGGTTGGCATAAAAAAATATATATTTGGAAAAGATTTCTCTTCTGTACATTGGATGCTTATGTTCTACTTGTAAGAAAATATTGTTGAAAAATATTAGCAGCTGATCTCATATCCTTATATTGAACGGTCTAGACCAACCTAGAGGATCTAAGGACGATCCCTGCGACTTACAATCTTATGGTTTGTTATGTGAAATGTAAAACACATACACACATTCTATATATTGCATCTCTATATATATATATATATATATATATATATATATATATATATATATATATATATAATGTGTGTGTGTGTGTGTGTGTGTAGAATCTACTGGTCACTTTTCTACCAGATACATATGCAACTGCAATAGCCACAATGCCCCCTTAACTTCTTGAATTCTTTACTCTCTTTTGGATACGCTTGTCACTACAAAGCCTGAAGATCCAATTTCAAAGCTTTTTTTTTGTCTTTAAAGAATTGTGACGTCCGGTACCAAGAAACGAACCAGGTCAGGTCAGCAACGTGACCTCTTTGTGATTATGGGACCTGGGTTCGTTTCCCGGTACCGGACATCACAATTTCTTTAAAAAGAAAAAAAAATTCTTTGAACTTGGATCTTCAGGCTTTGTAGTGACAAGCATATCCAAAAAAGAGCAAAGAATTCAAAAAATTAACACAGTATATATATATATATATATATATAATATATATATATATATATATATATATATATATATATATATATATATATATAAAGGTTTTTTTACCACGAAGGAAAAAATGAAAAAGCGAGATAGCCGAGTACTTTCGGTCCTGTTCGGACCCTTTACTGAAGGCAAACTGATTTTACAGAGAACAACATAGTCAAAAGAAGGCTTAATATCCAAACTGACACTATAAGATTAGCAATAAGGGCGATTTTCACTCTACAGAAAGAAGGAGCCGCCTGAGGGTAGTACACCTTGAAGGATACACGCAGTAAACGAGTGATTCTTCCAGGAAAATAGTACATTTGAAAAAAACACGGGAGCATATACAATTTAATATCATGAATTTTACACAAATTTTCCCCCCAAAATTATTATTGATGAAAAGTCGAAAGAAAATATAAATATATATATATCGAGCAAGAGAAAGAGGGAGAGAGAATATCGAACCAGAGAGAGAGAGAGAGAGAGAGAGAGAGAGAGAGAGAGAGAGAGAGAGATGTGGGACTAATTTATTAGTTGTACATTTATTTTAAGGTCCTTCATAAACATCTTACAAATATATGAGTCCAAATGGTACATTCCCAGACTAAGATTTAGGTTGATTTTATTAGTGATTTGTATAATTGCCGATTCCAGTAAATTTCTTGAAACATAATCATTAGATCTAGCAATTACCAAGGTATCACCCCAATTAATACAATGAGATTTTTCACTCAGTGAAAAATCTCATTGTATTAATTGGAGTGATACCTCGGTAATTGCTAGATCTAATGATTATGTTTCAAGAAATCTACTGGAATCGGCAATTATACAAATCACTAATAAAAACAACCTAAATCTTAGTCTGGGAATGTACCATTTGGACCCATATATTTGTAGGATGTTTATGAAGGACCTTAAAATAAATGAACAACTAATAAATTAGTCCCACATGTATATAGTCACTTGATACCATTAATCAAAAACAAGCTAAAGGATGCAGCTGACCCTGGCAACTACCGGCCGATTGCAATCACAACGATCGCATCGAAGATACTTGAGTCTGTTCTTCTAGTGAGACTTCTCCCCTTTCTACACACCACTGACAACCAGTTCGGGTTTAAAGCAAACCACTCAACCGACACCTGCATCTACATACTGAAAGAATTGCTGAACTACTACCTATCATCAGCCTCTCCTGTTTTCCTTTGTTTTGTGAGAAAAGCATTTGACAGAGTAAACTACCTGAAGCTCTTCCTGAAGCTGCATAAAAGGGGCACACCCCTATATCTAATTGGCATTTTACATTGCTGGTTCTCCACACAGCAATTCTGTGTCAAATGGGGAAACGTATTATCTTACACCTTCGCTCCCTCAAACGGGCTGCGGCAAGGGGGCATTCTCTCTCCATACCTGTTTAATACGTACACAGATGCCTTGAACGTCAAACGTAACTCGCTCCCAATCGGATGCACTGTCAATGAAACAACTATAAACAACCTCTGTTACGCCGACGATATGGTTCTGATTTCCCCATCAGTGCAAGGTCTCCAACGACTCATTGACACTTGCCGCCAATATGCAGAGGACTTTGATATAATCTACAACGAAACCAAGACCCAGTGCATGTCGCTGCTCCCGAGATCGCTTAAGCATATTGCAGAACCTCAAATTTTCCTCGGAAGCCATCGGCTGGAATTTGTGCACGAATTTCCGTACTTGGGGTCACATTGTCACCGACGACCTAAAAGATACGGCAGACATTGAACAGAGGCGTCGTAAACTATGTGCAGCGGGCAACATGATTGCAAGGAGGTTTGCCTTCTGTCACCGAGACGTGAAACTGCTGCTCTTCCGCTCGTACTGCTACAGTATCTATGGGTGTTCCCTCTGGACGAACTATACCCGAGAGACGATGCGACGCATCACTGTTGTGCACAATGACATTCTGAGGCGCCTCACAAACACTCCCCGCTACCACTCCGCCACACAGATGTTCATAGAAAACCACCTGGACAATTTAAAAATCATTGTTAGGCGAACAATGTCCAGTCTGGTAACCCGAGTGAGAAACAGCAGCAACTCGCTCATACAAAGCATCCTAAGGAGTGAAGCAAGAAGAAAATCAAAATTGTGGGAAAGATGGGAAAATGAGGCCTTTGTCCCCTAAAGGACTTAATCTCTGTATTGGCAAGATGTCATCTGCAGTTTTTGGCATTATTACATTTATTGCTGATATTTTAATTTTTCATTATTACTGTGATTACTATCAAGTTAAAGTTTTATTTACATTTAATTTATGTATTAAGCCCTCTGGACCTGACTACTGTAACCACCTAAGGTCTCTAGTTGAAATTTGAGTTATATAATATATGCACCATCTGTTATTACTCTCAATGCATTTTTTTTTTTTTCTCACCAATATTATTACTGTTATTACCAGTATGATGAATACTAGCTTTTATGCTACCTCAGCTACCTTGTGGATAAGTGCCGATTATTCATTTTCTTTTTCTATTTTATCATGTCACATGTATCTAGATTGTGTTTGCTACTGTCTGTATTTTGTATATTCAATGTATATGGCCCCGAGCCGAAATAAAGCATATTATTATTATTATTATATTATTATTATTATTATTATTATTATTATTTCTTTCTCTCTCTCTCTCTCTCTCTCTCTGAGTGAAAAATCTCATTGTATTAATTGGGGTGATACCTTGGTAATTGCTAGATTTAATGATTATGTTTCAAGAAATTTACTGGAATCGGCAATTATACAAATCACTAATAAAATCAACCTAAATCTTAGTCTGGGGAATGTACCATTTGGACTCATATATTTGTAAAGATGTTTATTGAAGGACCTTAAAATAAATGTACAAACTAATAAATTAGTCCCACATCTCTCTCTCTCTCTCTCTCTCTCTCTCTCTCTCTCGTCTCTCCCTCTCTCTCTCTCTCTCTCTCTCTCTCTGGTTCGATATTCTCTCTCCCTCTTTCTCTTGCTCGATGTATATATATTTATATTTTCTTTCGTCTTTTCATTAATAATAATTTTTTGGGGAAAATTTGTGTAAGATTCATGATATTAAATTGTATATGCTCCCGTGTTTTTTTCAAAATGTACCGTTTTTCTGGAAGAATCACTCGTTTACTGCGTGTATCCTTCAAGGTGTGGCTACCCTCAGGCGGCTCCTCCTTTCTGTAGAGTGAAAATCGCCCTTATTGCTAATCTTGTAGTGTCAGTTTGGATATTAAGCCTTCTTTTGACTATGTTGTTCTCTGTAAAATCAGTTTGCCTTCAGTAAAGGGTCCGAACAGGACCGAAAGTACTCGGCTATCTCGCTTTTTCATTTTTTCCTTCGTGGTAAAAAACCTTTATTTATACATAGCATCAAGTTTTATATACTTCGTGATTAAGTTATTCATATATATATATATGATATATATATATATATATATATATATATATATATATATAGTATATATATATATATATATATATATATATATATATATATATATATATGTATATAATGTACATAAACATATATATGGTCACTTTTAATATATTACTATATTACACAAAGGTTCGCACAAAGGCCGAGTATAATTAATGCACATCAGTCAAGCATGAATAATATTATGAAATGTGGAAGTTTACAACCTTCCAAGAAACATTGATAACTAAAGAATGTGAATCGTCCACAATTCTGCTATTAGAAGTTCAGGATTTAAATATTCATCCTGAGAAAATTAAGTTGCAACAAGAATACTGGCTTAAAAAATCAGGATGTCATAAAAACATTCTCCTCACATTACTCTGAAGACATTTAGGTATATTATAAATAACACCTTATTTGAGAACTAACGTTCACTAACGTTAGAAAATTCACCGTGCTAAAAAATAGACTTGAAACACCACCAGCTAAACCTAT
>NC_061108.1:19323317-19328317 GCF_015104395.2 Macrobrachium nipponense | reverse complement strand
CCGGAACCCACACTATGATACCACCCAGTCGAATTGGAGGACTGTGATAGAGCAAAAAAAAAAAAAAAAAAACAAAAAAAAAAAAAAAAAAAAAATAATAATAATAATAATAATAATAATAATAATAATAATAATTCGGACAAATATAATACGTCTTTAATTTACCTATATTGATTTTTCTAATTTAAGTCAATAATGAGAAGGAAAAATGGTTTAAAACAATTACGTTAGTGATAATGCTTTAATTTTTATTCCAAATGACACACGATCTCGTCGTGTTGCAGCAATACTAATCATCCATATAAATGGAATAAAAATTATGATCATAAGAATGATACTTCCCATTTCACTGCAAGGATTTTGAACCTGCATGTAACAATTAAAAGAGAATTAATGATATCAAACATGAATAGTTAAGACACCTTCCCAAAGAACATAACTTTGCTTGAATTCCCCTGAAGAGCACTTACTGTCTGTCTCTTTAGTTAAAGACATTTACTCTCTGAGGTGAAAAATTATCTTCATGAAGAGGAATTTTCAATTTAATTATAATTTATATTTCCTATGGGGGCTAATCAAAACAATTAAAAAATACAATATTTTCTTAAATTTGGCTTCATGTGTCTGTTTAAGAAGACTTGCCATGCAATAACGTACCTTTAAAATACAAATGTAGGTTTCTGTGCTTTCTCAGCTTTAGGATGAAACTTGGCAAAAACACAAAGTTGAGCCGCCCCCCCCCCCCCCTCCCTCCCCCCTTTTTTGTCATTTCATTTCATATAGCAATAAAAATGGAAATAAAACGAACTTCTCACGAACTTAGCTTCTAAAATTTTGTTCTACGATTTCCAAAGACGAGTTGTGTAAATAATCAAATAATTCCTTGTATCTTGCTATGTGTTACTTCTTGTGGAGGACGTAGAAGCAGAATAGGCCAAGTCATATTTGCCATACCAGTCTCCTATACAATTACAAGAAATAATTAAACGGACAAGTATCGTTTTAATTTTATTCAATCGAACTTGGAGGATATGAAGACCACGTTAGGAAAATCAACGGTACGTGAACGATGCTAACTGAAATAACTTTGACTTGCCACTTGATGTAAAGTATATGTTTACGTGAAAGGACAATAATGCTCTAGAAGACTTTCTGCCAGGTCGAAAATTAAATAAAAATCATTACCTCTGTCTAAAATTAATAGGTAAAATACTGAAATTCGTCTACTTAATTTTTCAGAACCGAGACAAAAAATGAAGCGAGAGTTTGAAAATATCGTGAAAACTTGAATAATAAAATATACCGTCGTATACAGCAAATTTCGAGCCTCGCAATTTACATATAAGAAAAACAAAATCAAAATAAATCAAAACATCTCTACATATTGCCAATTAAGGTTATCTTTTTGCTTAAAAATATGAGACAAAAAATATCTCGGTCTAGATTCATCAAAATGTGGTTCAGTGGTGCCCGAATTTCCTTTTTAATTCAAAAATAGATTTTCATTAATGACAACCCATTGTTCTACACAAGCTCACAAGTTTCCTTTGTGGAATAGTTATAAAATGCAAAAATGCATGCACACACACACACACACATGCATTTTATAACTATTCCACAAAAGAGCTTCTCAAAAGATGACCAGCATGAAAGAAATTTTAAAAGTGATTTCCGGTGTAATACTCACGAATGTTATTCAGGACAGTTATGATTACTGGACAACTTCAAGTTGTACAGTCATAGCGCTTACCTGAAAATATAAGAAAAAGAGTATAAAAACACGAAAATAGATAAGCAGAATGCTCTTAATAACATTGTTTCTACATACTTTCTTCGATTAAAAAAGTATTCACCAGAATTCAAATTCTACAGCAATTGTTGAACAAAAAGGCAAAGTCTGACCTTGTACTGTACAAGTCTTAGCTTTACCATCAAGTTAATTTACCCAGCATTTACCATTAATAAAGAAGAATAATTGTGCAGGGATCAATGTTATGAAAATCGAAATATAAACTCGCGTTTATCCCTTACATACTGAAGAAAGATAAAACGGTGTGAGTAAATAATCTTTGTCCCACTTCTTGTTTGATACTCTTATTTTCTTTTTCTCGGGTTAAGCCTTAGTCGGGGTCGTCGTTTTTAATGAGCCTTTTCCAGAATTTCTGCGTTGGGTCTTCCTCCTTTCGTATGCTCCTTTGTCTCTCATGTTTTCTTGAAGGTACTCTCTCATTCTCCTCCGTACCCCTAGCAATTCCAATATACTATATGAGACGGTTATTCGCGCTATCTGAATGTAAAGTTCTAGGAGCGCTAAATATCATAATTATACTCTTGCAGTAGAATCTAATTTCAGTTTATTTTTAGAACTCTGGTTTGATTTTATAAGCTGAAAATATAAAACTGCCCTACTGGCAAGAGAAACATATTTCTTCCGATTTGACTGATTTTAAATCATATGAAGATTATATATGCTGAAGGTCCTTCAGTAAATCAGAAAAAAAAAAATTGTTCCTGAACTAAGTCACTCAAAAACTTGATTGAACGATAATCGAATTTCTATTAATATAATGGCATAAATTTAGGTGCGAATGCAATACCGTAACAATTACATATATCTAATTATAAATGTTTACTAATAATTCATAAATCCAAACCAAACGAATTTGTTCATGCTTAGCAACTTATCACATAATATACACAAACCAATACAAAGAACTTAAATGTGAATGTGTTACTTCTTCCCAAGATTGTGCATGATATTAAGATATAATTTCACCGTATATTCCTAATCCTTCAAGAATATTATCACTACATACAATCGGCAATATTCACTAGATCATTAAATCAAAACCTTTTAACAAACAGGTATGTGATTGTGTACTTTCGTGTGCAAGCTGACATGAATAGCACCAATAGCAACCTGAAAATAATAGACAGTATAACTATATATGAATAAAATATGCAATTTATAAATAAATAGCCACAAAAACCGTTAAATTACAAGACAAATCATGTCATGCTGACATGAATAGCAACTATAGCAACCTGAAAATTATACCCACTATAACTATATATGAATAAAATATACAATTATATAAATAAATAACCACAAAAACCGATAAATTACAAGACAAATCATGTCATGCTGACATCACTAGCAACTATAGCAACCTGAAAATGATGGCCACTATATGCGAAAAAAAAAAATGTAATTATATAAACACATAACCATAAATTGTTAAATTACAAGACAATGGCCAAGCTCCTGCGAGGGCTCTCGGGCCGCCTTTCTGACTTCACTACAACCGATAACTTGATGAGGAGAGAGGAATGTCTCGTCTCGCAGAGTCGTGAAAGAAAAGAATGGAGTCAGTCGCCAGGGCAATATGCTAATGTAATTTGGTCCTTTGAATGTCGACACACGTTTAAATCATGCCAGGACGCGTCTCTGGGAGAAAAGCAATGGTCGGACATGAAGAGGAGAGATAAGAGAGAGATAAAGTGCGGTTCCTTTCCCATTATTCTCTCATCCTACTGAGGCCTATGTATGTATTTAAGTATTATATATACATACATACATATATATATATATATATACATATATATATATTATATATATATATATATATATATATATATATATATATAATAATATATATATACCACATAAAAAAAATCCCCTCTGGATATTATGTATTAATGGACATATATATATATATATATATATATATATATATATATATATATATATATAGATATATATATATATATATATATATTTATAAGTTTTATCGGGATTCACACGAGACTTCTTCATACACTTACATATTAGTTCACAAATAACCCCTTCATATCTAATTCACTATACTTTGGGAATATATATATATATATATATATATATATATATATATAATATATATATATTATATATATATATATATTCCCAAAGTATAGTGAATTAGATATGAAGGGGTTATTTGTGAACTAATATGTAAGTGTATGAAGAAGTCTCGTGTGAATCCCTGATAAAACTATAAATATATATATATATATATATATATATATATATATATATATATATATATATATATATATATATATATATATATATATATGTCCATTAATACATAATATCCAGAGGGGATTTTTTTTATGTGGTAAGTTCGTCGTCTCGTGGGATCGAACCAGTGAAAGCCCCCAATAGACTGAAAAATTTAATAAAAGAATAATAATGCTGACCAGTATAAACAGAAAGGTTAATTAATATCCTGATCCTTAAGATTTGAGATGTATTTAGTGTAATATAATAATAATAATAATAATAATAATAATAATAAATATAATAATAATAATAATAATATAATAAATAATAATAATAATAATAATAATAATAAACAGAAATCACTCTTATAAAACTGATATTGCAATACGAAAAAATTTCTGAGTTAATAAATAAATCCCTCGCCAGATCTGATCATAACAGCACCTTAAATTTCTCAAAGAATTATCAGAACATCACTTAAAAGTAATAATTACTAAATGGTAACTAATAGAAACTTTCTAAACCAATAAAGAAATACAACTAAAGTCACACAAAATGTAAAAGCATATAAGCAGCCAGCTCTGACGTTCCCTCTCACCCGCATACAAAAAAAAAAAAAAAAAACTTATGAACTAATATATGTCACTCAATATAAAAACTGTTCAGAAAAATAACCTCAAAAACCAGAGCAGAAAAAGAAAAGTGAAATAAAATGCAACGTTTCAAGAAGACCTACATATAGTAGAAAGACATATCACAAACTGTATTTGCGTTTCCTCATATATTATGCATAACTTGTAAATGTTCCTACGACAAATGACCTACAATTGTGTTAGAGAAACTGAACAAAGTAAGATTAACTGAGTTTTAAGACAGAAAAAATGCTATTCCTCGAGCTTCGTATGACAGGCATACACAAACATACTTGCGTGTGTGTGTGTGTGTGTGTATTATGATG
>NC_061108.1:19285817-19310817 GCF_015104395.2 Macrobrachium nipponense | reverse complement strand
GTACAAGATTTTTCTTTTTTCAGCATACATAGTAGCAGGGACCAATAATCGCAGAATAACTTACGAGGTTAGAAATAATGATGAATATAAAGTTCGAAGCGAGAAGTCACTAAAAGAAATAGAGCTTCCAGTTGAGGCAATTGTCTGTAGAACAAGGGGATGCAGAGACAGAAACCATGTATTTCTAATTGAAACATTGCGTCGATATTGTTGAGGCATTGATTAAGAGTGGAGATACAAAAAATACCGGGGAGGTACATAAAAGTTATGGAATACCAGGCTGGAATGAAAACGTCAAATTACACCACGTTACAGCCAGACAAAAGTATTTATTATGGAAGGAAATGGGAATGCCGAGATCGGGTGTGCAATACGATGAGATGGTCCTGTCTAAACGAAATTTTAAAAAGGCACTCAAAGTCTGCAAGAAGACAGTAAACAAAACAACAAAGGAACAAATCGCTAGAGATATGAGCAGGAGAAATCCTTGGAAAACAATAAACAAAATAAGAAAGAAAACTACCAAACTACCGGTTAGTATTGATGGAATAAGAGGAGAGTCAAACATAGCAGAAGGTTGGAAGAATCATTATTCTCAATTATTATGGAAGGTTACGAACCATCCACAAATGTCTTTGTCGATGGAAAAAGAAGATGAAGAAAGCACCATACCAATTTGTTTCCGTTAAAGACGTTCAAGATGCTTTAAAATCCCTTTCGTTAAATAGTGCCCCGGGCCTGGATGGAATCACAGGGAATCACTTACGATATGCCCATCCAACTCTGTATGTGCATCTGTCACTTTTGTTCACTTGTTTGTTCAGGCATCATTTCGTATCAAAAAATCTTACTGAAATAAAAATTCTGAATTTAGTTAAGGATTACCATAAGTCTCTCTCTGATAAGAATAACTATCGTCCAATAGCCCTTGCCTCTATTATTTCTAAGCTATTTAGAATGCATCATCCTACAAAGATGCAAAGACTTGTTAACAACTTCAAATAATCAATTTGCTTATAAAACTAAACACAACACTGATATGGCCCTTTTTCTTTTTAAACAAACATGCCAGTTTTATAGGTCAAAAAACACTCCAGTTTTTGTATGCGCAATGGATATGTCCAAGGCTTTTGATAGAGTGTGTCATGAAAGATTATTTCAAATTTTAAAGAGAAGACGTGTGCCATTTTACATTATAGCACTGCTACAGTACTGGTACAAAACTCAGGACTTTAGAGTAATGTGGGGCAATAGTCTTTCCTCTCCTTTTAAACCCAGTTGTGGTATTAGACAGGGTAGTGTTCTATCAGCACTTCTGTTTGCCGTATATGATGATGATTAAGTACAAAGGTCCTCAGCAGGGAATGGTGGTTGCACAGTGGGAGAGGTTAAGGTGAATCATATCTTTTATGCAGATGATATAATACTTTTAGCCCCATCTTTAAAAGCGTTGCAAATACTCCATAGATAAAAGTATGGAATATTTGAAGTACCATTATCTTGAAGCCAATCCTGACAAGACCAAAATTCTTTGTTTATAAAGCCCAGGATTTTATGTCATTTAGTGAACGTCACTCTATATTAATGACGTCAGGTTGGAAGTCGTTAGGTCATGTAAATATCTCGGCATGAATATTAATGACAATCTGAAGGACGATGACCATATTGCATCACTCTATCGAGGGCAATGCTTGCGAGGCAATATGTTTGCTAAGGAACTTTCATATGTGCAATGATGAGGCAAAAGTGCATTTGTTCAGATCTTTCTGTACTTCCCTGTATTGTATGCCTCTGGCAATGAAATGTAAAAATGAAACCCTACGAAAACTTAAGGTATGTTATAATGACTCTTTTAGGTACCTGATGGGAATAGAAAGGTTTTCGAGAGTAAGTGGACACTTTGTTTCTTTAGGAATACCAACATTTGATGAATTAGTGAGAAAATGTATTGTAAGCTTGTTTCAAAGAGCAAAGAGTTCAAAAAACCACTTAATTTGTGCAATTTTTAACAGTGATAGTTTTAAAAAATCATTAGATTTTAAAGAGTGGTCTAAACACATTTTCTGTGTTTAGACCTTTTGTTTTATTCCTAATATATTGTATATAACTATTAATTTTATCATAATATTTTGTATATGGCTCCACAGCTGAAATAAAGAATTTGAATTTGAATTTGAATTTGAATATATATATTATACATCTTAGTCTGGGAATGTACCATTTGGACCCATATATTTGTAAGATGTTTATGAAAGACCTTTAAATAAATGAACTACTAATAAATTAGTCCCACATTTATATAGTTATTATTCTCTCTCTCTCTCTCTCTCTCTCTCTCTCTCTCTCTCTCTCTCTCTCTCTCTCTCTCTCTCTCTGGTTCGATATTCTCTCTCCCTCTTTCTCTTGCTCGATATATATATATTTATATTTTCTTTCGTCTTTTCATTAATAATAATTTTTTTGGGGGAAATTTGTGTAAAATTCATGATATTAAATTGTATATGCTCCCGTGTTTTTTCAAAATGTACTGTTTTCTGGAAGAATAACTTGTTTACTGCGTGTATCCTTCAAGGTGTGGCTACCCTCAGGCGGCTCCTCCTTTCTGTAGAGTGAAAATCGCCCTTATTGCTAATCTTGTAGTGTCAGTTTGGATATTAAGCCTTCTTTTGACTATGTTGTTCTCTGTAAAATCAGCTTGCCTTCAGTAAAGGGTCCGAATAGGACCGAAAGTACTCGGCTATCTCGCTTTTTCATTTTTTCCTTCGTGGCAAAAAACCTTTATTTATACATAGCATCACGTTTTATATGCTTCGTGATCAAGTTATTCATATATATATATATATATATATATATATATATATATATATATATATATATATATATATATATATATATATATATATATATATAGGCATTCAAAACACACACAAATGTAATATAAATGTATGTATGTGTGTATGTGTATATATATATATATATATATATATATATATATATATATATATATATATATATATATATATATATATATATAATAATATATGTTCAATGTCTACACTCAACTGCCATTCTTCCCAATACAAACTCTCTTAAAAACACTCATGATGCAAAAATAAAGCCACTGAAAATTACATTCCAGATAAGTACACAACATCAGCTAATAGCCTATCAAACCTTGTCTCAGAGCTATAATTTACAAAGGTACGACTACTAAACGTCATTACGGGAACCCATCTACCAAACTACCATGAAAATGGAAAATGAAAGTACTCCACGATACGTAAAGAGGAAATTGCCTCTTCATCGGTGCAGCTTCAGCTATTTTTTTGCCCTTTGTGAAAAGCCGATTCATGAGAGCATAATAATAGTTGTTACTTGGAAGTTGGAGAATAAAAGCGGATAAATTCCAATTGCTGGCGGTATTTATTCCTTGTGGGACGTTAATTATGAGGAAATTGCTACACCAAACTGCCCAGTCAGGGTGTAAATTGTGAGTGATTTGACCGTGTAACGGATCGTTAACCTCTTGACAGATAAATAACTGGACCATCATGGTTACCCTTTCGCAATAAAACATTATTATAAAAAAAATAGGCTAAATCCACACATATTCCAGTTCTCGTTAAAGCTGATCTGTTTCCACTTTTATAATAATCCTTCCAATTTAACACTGTCAGACTGAAATATCCTTTCTCAGATACGCTGGAATTTGACTCAGGTATATTACAATATATGCGTATATATACTTAACACACACACACATACACACGTATATATATATATATATATATATATATATATATATATATATATATATATATATATATATATATAAGAAACTTAAACACTCACACGCACTTCATTAAATTACCTACAAATATCAAAAGCCAAAACTATGAGTTAAGCATTCAACATATACGTCTGTATTTATTTCTACAGTGATAGTCACAATTATTGTGATAACAATGAATCAGACTTCAATGCTGTATAAAAGAAGGGTTTCTTTACGCATGAAACTGAAGGGGGAAAATCCTTTTCCCCTCACCAAACAGTTGATCACACGACTAGAAAGTTTTGTGTGTGTGTGTGTGTGAGAGAGAGAGAGAGAGAGAGAGAGAGAGAGAGAGAGACGGGGATCTATTGGTGAAGTTTAATCTCACGTGTGAGATAATCACCATCAATGAAACATCTTTTACGCAACTTCAGTGAATTGCTAGATACCAAAATAATTTTCAACAATTAACCAATCATTGATTAAAAGATCCACAGCAGTATATGTATATATATATATATATATATATATATATATATATATATATTATATATATATATATATATATATTTGCAATCTAAAATTTTACGATGAATTCTTCCGATATGTAAGTAGGGAAAAGTTCCCGAAAAGGAGGAAGTTATGCTGAGTTATCCATCGTGCAAAATAACAAGTCTTGGAGTCGTTCCATCTCCCTGTAACAAAAAACCACCTATCCCTAATTCACCTATATTAAAACCCCTATATTTACGAGAGGCTGATAAATGTGTCGAGATGAAAAATCATTTAACAACAAACGCCTTCCATTCCCGCCTTCTCCATGCAAGCTACATGGATGGAACTACTCCAAGACTTGCCATTTTAGACGATGGATAATT
The DNA here is from genome assembly GCF_015104395.2 of Macrobrachium nipponense. Lineage (NCBI taxonomy): Eukaryota > Metazoa > Arthropoda > Malacostraca > Decapoda > Palaemonidae > Macrobrachium > Macrobrachium nipponense. The sequence goes on along the minus strand of NC_061108.1, from coordinate 19,306,167 downwards.
CAGCACAACTTTCTCCTTTTCTGGAACTTTTCCCTCATTACCACGTCGGAAGATTTCAGTCTTAAATCTAAGATTGCAAATATACAGCCTCATGACCTAAGCATTCACAGAAGCCTGTCTCCTAGATATTAGATATTTAACATATTATGTAAACCTTTTCCACAGAGTAAAATGCCATTTAACTTGGGTTACTACATATCTGCAATAACACTTTATATATTTAACAGGATTTTTTGTTTTGTCCACTATTACAATCGATTTAACTACGACGAATTACCTTTTCCGATCGTGATCTCGCAACTCTGAACATACAATATTTTCAATACAATATTTTCAAATGCTCCGATGAAGACCTGGCATCGTTTGCTTTAAAAAAAGAAATAAAAAATCCTCAAGTTTTATGAATCCAGAGATATGTTCACTGTGTAAATGGAAACTATCCTTTCGGTATCCTTTTACCCATTACTCTTATTATCATGGATGTAAATGAAAAAAAAAAATGGATTAATATGTAACTTTACCTTAGGAAGTACAATGTTTTGTTTTTTTAAATAAGTTGATTGTTTTAGTCTGACTTTCTAAACGATAGGGGATTTTACATATTATTCCAAAATTTCATCTCCAATTCGCTATAATAGAATAAAAGACTCAAATAGTATTAAAATCAAATTTCTATCCTTGAGTGGTATAGTAGTGGAGGTAACTGAACCATTCAAACATCAAACAAGTTAAATCTTCTACTTGAGACCCCCCCCCCCCCCCCCCCTCATCACTGGTTTTATGGTAAAAATTTATGGAAATGGCGTTATCCATCAAGGTATAAATCGAAAATAACACTAGACAGTTATTTTAGGTAAAATTTTCAACACTTGGTTTTAAAGGCGAGTAAACTGAATTCACAGATCTACTACAACTTTAAATTTTTCAATCTCGAGGATAAAATCTACAATGATCATTGAAGATGATGAGAGCAAATGTTATACCATACCAATATTTGGAATTCGATTTACTGAACAGAAACGTTTTAAACAAAAGTGATAAAAGGATGCCAGGTCAATACAACTACTGATGTACTCATTCTGAGATTACTGTTCCACAACCTTGGGGAATAGGCGTCAGTTGACTGAACCTATGTATTCCTGCCATTAGTTAGTTTCTCTTTATTCTATTTTTATGGAGATTATCATATCCCCGATAAAACTCATGCGCGGAAAAATCTCTCTCTCCAAACAGACGCACAAAAATTATAATTATAATCACAATTATTTTGGGTCCTTACTCCGTTTTCTATACAATACAGAAAACGTACCACACTCTTACCCTATACACCAGAGGTGAACACTACACTTTTCTTTTCGTACAATCAACAAAACCAGATAATTTATTTCTCATTAAACTCCAAAGAACCTGACATCTCCTTTCATTCAGACTCGCCCCATCCCATTCTTCAGAGGACGGTATAATGAACAAGAAAACCAGAGTCAGGGGGATTTGCTCTTCAGATCCCTAATCATCACTGTCATCATCCCTCTCATCAAGGGGATTTCTTCAACTTTTAATCTCCTCTAGTTAAATTGAATCCCCTCTTTCCCCTCGTCCTCCCGAAGTCTCCCCTCCAAACCAACCAAACACTCCAAACACACAAATACAAACACCTCTTTCACCTCCCCTCGCTTTCCATAACTTTGCCTCCATTCACGAGCGTTATTTCCAATAATTCTTGGAGTAATGACTCGAAATTTTGGACGCTTCGGTTCGAAAATCTCATTATTTCAAAGGTGCGTTTGTTAGTGCTGATTCGCACTTGCTGAAGGTGTAAGAAGACACGTATAAATGTAGTTGCGTCTCTAATTTATGCGATATTATATTGATGAACGCTTGTTGTACATATAACATTATCGACTCCAACGACAAAGGTCTGAGTCTCCCAACTATTCTGGCGATTACACGGGCTCTTTCATAAATACACGGCCACATACACTTGTAAATGGGTGCCCACATCTGCTAGAGTCAAGAAAAAGGGCGTGAGGAGGTTCTAGCAACCTCACACCAAAGGATTTGCGCTCAGTGATAGGCTGAACCAAAAACAAAAACCGCGGAAGAGGCGGATGGTGAAAAAAAAATCACTATATAAATACTCTCGTATACATAAATAATATACCTGGGTAAAAATACACCAAAACTGTCACAACAGCTGATATCAGAAAGGAAATGTGATTTTCTCGAATGATGTGAAGAGATGTTGCCAGTAATGGGTGTGATAACCTAATAAGCAAGATGCAAGACTTACACAAACGGTACGCTACGTAAAGCTTACGACATAGGGTGATGGAATGCTGGTTCTGGGGAAAACTGTTTTGTTAAGTAGGATCTGCGTGACAAATGATATTCTCAAATAAGCACAGGAAAATATTCGATTGATATAGCAGCATATGTTAACCAAAAACCCGAGTTGAAAGAGAGGAGGAGAGGAGAGGATAGGAGAGAGAGAGAGAGAGAGAGAGAGAGAGAGAGAGAGAGAGAGAGAGAGAGATCCACCATTGTATTTATTTTAAAAAAATTACTCATTTTCAAATAAATACCAATCAAGAAAATAGGTTTTATTCAAACGTAGTAAAACACTCGAAATCGTAAAAAAAAAAAAAAAAAAAAAAAAAAAAAGGCATAACAAAAACTTCCTCACCAAGAGCCCTAACAAACCCAAATTTACCCTTGATACCGCCAGTGCCATGGCCATCCAGAAAACGCATCTGAGCAAATCACCGAAGTCGAGAGAAGTCGTTGGTGCCACTGGTTTCAGAATGGCCCTCCATGTTATACATCATTTTCTAATGGCACCTTAGCTCATGTTGAATCAACTTTCAATGCACTGCGCCGTTGGTCAGAGCGATTTCCCTCTTGCTTCCCTAATGGGAATTTGATACTGTTTCGCTTTTATACACAGGAATTGCGATACACGTGAGGAACGGATCTCTTTTTAATGCTCGATTTTCTTGCACAACACTTTGCTTTAGTTAATGAACATTAATGTATGCGCTTTTTACACACACACACAGACACACACACACACATATATATGCAAATATATAAATATAAATATAAATATATAATATATATATATATATATATATATACATATATATATATATATATATACAAATTTCTGACTCACATCGAGAACGAACCCAGGTCTTTTAATGGGCAGCGCCTATGCCTTTCAATTGAAAGACCTAGGTTCGGTCCCGATGTGAGTCAGAAATTTATTTCTGTTTCAGAGCTCCATCTCTCTTCACTCGTCTGCTCGCTCTCTTCGTCGTCTCTTCTCTTCTCCCGCGTCGTCTCTCTCTCTCCTCCGTCTCTCTTCTCTCTCTCTTTCTGTGTTTACATATATACTTAAATAAGTATCTGGAAACTTAATCAATAATTCAAGGATGTAGTACTTGCTGGCAGTGCCAGCTGAGCACCATCTTGGAGATGGCCCGTCAGTCCCCTAGGCCTAGACTGATGAATCCAGGTCATGAAGCTCTGCGAGTCCAACATTCCGCTCTCTGACAAGGAAAAATACTTTCGACTATCATGAAAATGACTAAATCAAGATCGTTATTAACTTCCCAGGTCTGATTTGATTTAAATTTACTAAATGGAGGCTGTCAATTCACTGAGACACTTTGGCCATTCCGCTCTTGAGACGGTGAAAAGATGGAGCTGCAGTAGTTAGAGAGCAACATAAAGAGACCCAGAAAATAAAAGAAAATGGAGTAATTGGACCTAAAAGTTGAAATTGGAGAAAATCCCAGTTACGTTAAGAAATAATAGTTTGGAAGGAGGCTGACTTCCCAGGTACTGCATATAAGTAGCTACTTTGAACTGTTGACGAAAAATCATACTCCTCAAGGAGATGGATGACGGAGAAGTTCGCTACCATGAGGTTGTGATTTATACCCAACGGAAATACCTCTTAACCTGCTCAGGAATCGATTCCATCTCTTTTAAGGCTGGTGCATAAAAAGAACGGACTTAACAAACTTTACCATCTGGTTGAGTGCATAAAGTGCTATACGTATATGATTCCGTAACTGAGAAAGTAATACCCAAATGGCTAAGCATTAAGTACCATTGGTATTTTACATCCTGCCAACAATTCCATACAATGACATTAGCAAAAGGAGAATAATATCGGTGACAAAGAAGGAAACACCAAACTCAATACACGAAAATCGTTCTCCTATCCAATTACACATTTACAAACAACGTTTTTGCCCTGGGAAAAAATACATGAATATCTGGGGCATGGCTTATCCCACGGATTACTTGAGACTCCCCCTCTGAGTTTCATGCAGTTTATAATGTGAATGATTACATGTGTACACAGAATTACCAACAAAAGAGGTTTCAAAAGACTTTGTAAAGGTTACCTATAAAATTGAAACGCACCGATTTATTGTTACTGAGATGTTCATATGCATACCTATATTTGCACCTACATATACATACATAAATATATACATACATCACACACATACACACAAACACACACACACATATATATATGTATAATATATATATATATATATATATATATATATATATATATATATATATATATATATAGAGAGAGAGAGAGAGAGAGAGAGAGAGAGAGAGAGAGAGAGAGAGAGAGAGAAATACCCCTTACCTTAGTTTTTTAAATAAAAATTCTGTATTCAATTCAAGAAATTTCTACGAAATTACAAATTGAATGTTTGAAAATTAACGTTAATTTTCCGGGGAAAAAATATGTAAGCATTCAGAAGAAAAGCAAGCAGCCAATGAAGAGCTTCTACTTCAGTTCATAATAATTAATAATCAATAATAATAAATAATAATAATAATACAATAATAATAATAATAATTAATAATAATAATAATAATAATAGAAAAGGGCAAAGTAACAAGGACTGAAGGGATAAAGCCACCGGATGGGAGCAACATCACACACATAGATGAGGCGGGATACAAATACCTGGGAATAATGGAAAGAGGGGATATAAAACACCAAGAGTTGAAGAACACGATCAAGAAAGAATATATGCAGAGACTCAAGGCGATACTCAAGTCAAAACTCAACGCCGGAAATATGATAAAAGCCATAAACTCATGAGCAGTGCCAGTAATCAGATACAGCGCAGGAATAGTGGAATGGACGAAGGCAGAACTCCGCAGCATAGACCAGAAAACAAGGAAACATATGACAATACACAAAGCGCTACACCCAAGAGGAAATACGGACAGACTATACATAACACGAAAGGAAGGAGGGAGAGGACTGCTAAGAATAGAGGACTGCGTCAACATCGAGAACAGAGCACTGGGGCAATATCTGAAAACCAGTTAAGACGAGTGGCTCAAGAGTGCATGGGAAGAAAGACTGATAAAAGTAGACGAAGGCCCAGAAATATAAAGAGACAGGAGAATGACAAACAGAACAGAGGACTGGCACAACAAACCAATGCACGGACAATACATGAGACAGACTAAAGAACTAGCCAGCGATGACATATGGCAATGGCTACAGACGGGAGAGCTCAAGAAGGAAACTGAAGGAATGATAACAGCGGCATAAAATCAAGCCCTAAGAACCAGATATGTTTAAAGAACGATAGATGGAAATAACATCTCTCCCATATGTAGGAAGTGCAATACGAAAAATGAAACCATAAACCACATAGCAAGCGAATGTCCGGCACTTGCACATAACCAGTACAAAAAGAGGCATGATTCAGTGGCAAAAGCCTTCCACTGGAGCCTGTGCAAGAAACATCAGCTACCTTGCAGTAATAGGTGGTACGATCACCAACCGGAAGGAGTGATAAAAAACGATCAGGCAAAGATCCTCTGGGACTATGGTATCAGCACAGATAAGGTGATACGTGCAAATAGACCAGACGTGACGCTGATTGACAAAATCAAGAAGAAAGTATCACTCATTGATGTCACAATACCATGGCACACCAGAGTTGAAGAGAAAGAGAGGGAAAAAATGGATAAGTATCAAGACCTGAAAATAGAAATAAGAAGGATATGAGATATGCCAGTGGAAATTGTACCCATAATCATAGAAACACTAGGCACGATCCCAAGATCCTTGAAAAGGAATCTAGAAAAACTAGAGGCTGAAGTAGATCCAGGATTAATGCAGAAGAGTGTGATCCTAGAAACGGCGCACATAGTAAGAAAAGTGATGGACTCCTAAGGAGGCAGGATGCAACCCGGAATCCAACACTGTAAATACCACCCAGTCGATTTGGAGGACTGTGATAGACGAAGAAAAAAAAAATAATAATAATGAAAAGGAATATATGAAGTGAACTCCAAATGCCTAACTAAAAAACCGGTGGAATCAGATATTCAATACTACCATTATTATGCAGATGAAGATTCATGAGAGAGAGAGAGAGAGAGAGAGAGAGAGAGAGAGAGAGAGAGAGAGAGAGAGAGAATCCTTCCAAGCTATTAGAAATAAAGAAAAGAGAGAGAGAAAAAGAAATAAGTAAAAAAGTTTAAGCCGGGGTGGATAAGTACGGCTAACGTCGGTTAGGGCTCAAACCATCTCGATCATTGATAATCCAGTCAAGTAGTCCTCAGCCGTTGTGAGGGCGATGCGAGGAGAAACTGGAAATAGGCGTGAGTCTTTTGTTCTTTTCATTCCATTTTATTTTGTTTTTTCAAACCCCCGGAAACGTACCCATCATGGAACGTGGCTATTTTTAGGTTGGGTGGAAATCAAGAGGATAAGTAAATGAACAAACCAATGTAATGCCACGGCGAAATATAAACCAAAACCTAACATTTATTTCAATGTACAGAATGCAATGACAAAAAATATCCTACTGAAAGTTAAAAGAAAAGAACATGTTAGTCTTTGTATAAGTGGCATTTAGACTGTTTTCTATTTACAGTCTTTATCGAAGTTGCATTGGTGATGACCGAAAATTAAAAAAAAATGAAAAACACATCTTTCATGTTGGTACTTACTTTATCATATGACGTACCAACTTTGTTAAAAGTACAAACCTTAATTATGAAACAGGCAAGGTAACTTATTCTGAAAAAGGCTGACACTTTTCTTGACATGTGCTGATTGGAATGCAGCTTGAAAATTAACTAAAAATAAACAACTCTCAAGGGGTGTACACATCGGAAAAAAATAATTATCTTGTATAAAAAAAAAGTCGATTTAGAATGCCTATATGACATACTAAACCAGACTGAAGGGTATCTTTTTTTTCTTTTCTCAATTCCTCCAAGTAAGCAAGGATATAATATGTCGCTTTAATGGGAACTGTTGCCGCTGTTATTCACAAGAAGCAAACAATCTTTTGTAGGAAGCCAATAGCTCCCGTACTAACAAAGCACACATCAACAAAACCACATGCCGATATGTGACACACCCCCCCCCCCCCCCCCCCCCCCACAAAAGCTGAAATTTATACAGCATTAATATATCCAATTTAATATAAAACCCAAAATATAAAGGATAACAAAAACAATAAAAACAAAATACTTATGCGACTAATACACTGTAATGAACGACAGTCGTCAAACGTTCACTGCGGCATATGTTACAATTACCCTGTTGTTCCAAATAGAAATCCAATAAAAATCTCCACCGGTAATTGGTGTTAGTCAGCAAATGTTTGGTAAAATTCCGTGATGTAGACAAGAGGATTCAAGACTATCAATCTTGGCAAATATGAGTCGAGAGGAGGAACCTTCCATAAAAACAATGGCATATAAACCATTACCGGAGATAATAATAATTTTACCAAGAAAGACCGCTGATCAACATTCAACTCATCCACTCAAGTGATAGGTGAATCAAGTGGTCCATTTCCTATCACTCCATAATTCACTTGCGTGATTGGTTTTCCAATATATCTAATCGCTCTGCTCGCTAGTCAGCATATGATGCGCTGGCATTCAATTTCCCCTTTTTTCCACCGGTTTCAGCGGAGAATTGGAATTTCAAATGCAGTGTTCCTAAAACTTTCTGAATCCTATTACAATCCGGTTCACTGGGCTTTACCATTTTTACCGTTCTTTCTCGGATAAGTAAATTTGGTAAATACGAATTTAATGCTGTACGTAAATCATACGAAGGATAGAGACATCATCTACCTGGTCTCCGATGCTGTAATGGATGTAAATGAAAAATAATTAACAGGGAAAAACATTTTTCTCATAAGGCTATGATGTTTTGGCCAGAGTAAAATAGTTGTACTTTGTTTACTCTTGTCTTCCAGGTAAGCAAAGTGGCACATGTACATTCCTCTCTAGAGCCAAGATTTCGCTTTGCACAACTTGTGAATCAATGAGAGCTCATTTAACACAAGGACATTCCCCTTCGGGCTAGCATAAACAAACTCAAAACAGTTAAAGGAAACTAGTGACCAATTAGTTATTAACAAAAGACTGTATGGCAAAAAAAAAAATAAAATAAAAAAAAAACTTTTTTTGCAGACGAAAGTTGTCCCGAAAGCGACGGCTTCGAATTCCTTTGGAAGCTCATCTTCAGGCTGTTCGACGAGCATTTGTTTGATCTCGAAAGTGGTTTCAGCCAAGAGAATAACTAGTTCTGCTCTCGTTTGCGCCCACATGGAGCTGAAATATAACCAAAAGAGCCACCATTCACTAAACTGGATCCCAATAAAGCTTGTTACACTACCATATCGGAGTAACCTTTGAGCCACATCAAGTCTTTTCAGTGAAAGTTAGCAAAGTTGGTATAGGTGATATTCCGTTAGCTGAAAAATTTCATGGATAGTCTAACTCAATATTAAGGAAAATTTATGTGCCTTGTTCTAACTATCCTTTAAAATTCATTCCAAAGGTATTTAGCACGTGCTAAACAGCGAAGAGTGATGCTGGATGTGTTTATGAATTCATTGAATGGAATATAGAATTTAGGCCAAATGTCAAGCATTGGGACCTTTGAGGTCACTTAGCGCTGAAACGGAAATTGACAGTAAAAGATTTAAAGTATAACAGGAGGACAACCTCATGGCAGTTGCACTATGAATCAATTGTTAGGAGAAGGTGGAAAGTAAGACGGAAGAAAGAGAATGTGCAGGGAGGTTCAGTAAAAGTAACGAAAGGGCTTGCAGCTAGGGACCGAAGGCACGCTGCAAAGAACCTCAAGTAATGCCTATAGTGCACAGCATGAGGTGCACTGACGGCAATAAAGGATGTGTTTATGAGCAGGTTGTTGAAGCTAGCTAGCACTGACAATATAAACACAATGGAAGCAACTGACAAAAGATATTCACGTATACAATAGCATTTTATATTTTCTTTGAAGGGTTGGGTTTTACATCACTGTTGAATGCTGGTGCAATTCGTCAGAAATAACTTTACTTTCACCTTTAGATCATGAAAGGGCAATTCCAAAATTACGCATTTCACAAACTTTGGACAATACCTGAAAGAGCTTTAGTAAAACTCTAGAAATCATATATACATAAACCGTTGTCAACTTAATAAAGCCAGAAAACAAAGGAAATATCAAAGCCAAGAAAAATGCGATAAAAATCGAATAATGTAAAGACGGTTAGTGGAAAATGCGAGAGAAAATCCCTTACGAGGATGGACATTGAAGAGATGTCAAAAATGACGGAAATAAAGGAGAGAGACAACGCGTGATAGAACGGGAGGGGGGGGGGGGGGGGGGGGGGGGGGGGGGGGGGGGGGGGTGGGTGGGGGGGGGGCTAGTGGGAAGGCCAGGAGAAAGATGCTGAGGATTGATGAGGACAAGAGCAGACACAGACGGGTTGAGGGGAATAGAGAGAAAATCTTCACTGGGGCAGGAGATTGAAAGGAAATTTACGAGGAAATGGGACTCCACCCGTCTCATCTCTGAATAATTTTGAGAAATTCAAACCCTCCTCTCGCCTTCCTATTCCCTCCCCCCACCCACCCAAATCCCTCCTACCACTGAGAACTGACTTTCCTCCTCCCCCTGCTTTCCCCCTGGCCAACCATTTACGGCTTTGCGTCGCATGATAGCCCGCCAGTCGTACCCGGGGTCCTGGTCGTACCTTGAATAGCCTGCGATAATGTCAGCAGAATTCGGTATGTCATGGATTTTAGTGAATTCGTTTGGTAGCCTAAAGTAAAGAGTCCTAGCAAACTCTGCAATTACTGTTCCTCATAGACTTGTCTATTTTATTTCTAAGTGGCTTAATATTAAAATGAACTTGAGATAATCAGGTATTAAAATAATGCTGAAAGAAAATAGTTGGCTTTTTCAAAGCTGACCACATCACAGGATTTTTCAGCTAATGACTGGCTCGGTCTCGGGCGTCATTAAGTTTTTGAGGTCAGAACTGTCCACAAATACACTTTACTTTTCTTCTCTTACGTTTTTGCGGTCAGAACTGTCCACAAATACACTTTACTTTTCTTCTCTAAGTGCCAAGCTGAGGATGGCATTCACCCTTCCACCAGGGTTCTAGAGGAGGATTTTCTATTTAAGTCTATTGATATTTAAAGGTTTAAAACAAATGTCCGGAGTCGATCGCATGTACTATACAGAAATTATTCTGCTAATAAGTAAATCAATCAATCAATCAAACTTACATATATATGGAAAAACCAAAAAACACTCAACTTCAAAAATGATCTTTCATAGAATAAAATACTCGCACGGAACTAAAAACGCAAATGACTAAGTAAAACGAACTATATATCATGAAAATGTAACCAATAATTTCTCTTATAAATTTACACAATAAACAAATCACAGTTGTAACCTCCGTAACGAAAATTAAGATAATACGACAAGACTTAAGGCTTCAGTTTTACAACACTATTACAACATTCCCCGAACGGATGAAAATATACATATACATAAGGATACCAGAAACGTATAAAAAATCAGAGAGTAATGATTATCTTTAAAACAATAATTACAGACATGTGTTAAGTGGCAACACCTAACAAGATGGAACGACCGTGCTCTAGATGTCTCTTTCTCTTTTATAGTCAAATCCACTTTATTCTAATTCTATATCGCGATGGCGATTTGTGTAACACATCAAGAGTTGTCATTAGATTTCGTTTGCTTCAGTAACAATGCAATTAGTTGTCAAAGGTTATGTCACTGACCAATAAGTGATTACACCAACAGCACTTCGTTATCGCCCTATATAAGACTTCGCCCTCGAATTATTTTCCAAAAACACCTGCTTTTAAGCTCTTTGCAAATTCCTTTCATCTAAAAGGTTACGATAAAAAAACTTCCCTTTCATTTTCTATAAAGTTACGATAAAACCTTATTACTAAACTCATATCATAATTTCACATTATAGGAACTTATATCATAATTTCACATTAAAGGAATTCTTAGGCCACAGGTACTAATACTATGTTATATCATATGCTTTCACTAGTAGATCGTTCTGCTTGAAAAATACGCAAGAAAATATTTTGCTCTCTTCCATGCACGACTTTAGTCACTGTACACTTTGACACAGCGCACAACTAACTTTCAACTATCATCATTGCAACACAAGATATTCAGAACATATGTAAAAAGAGTCTATGTATATCATAAATTCCTCTATTATCTGCAAGACGTTCTACAAACCGAAGCAGGAAAAGACGAAAACAGGATTCGGTTACAATACAAATGCTTTATACCCTACTCTCTATAAATTATGCGATCCAACAGACACGCACATCCGAAGTCAAACTTCTGTACTACTCGGGCAAAATATGATTAATCTTATATCAAAGAGATGCGAAATTAGAAACAGGCAACATTCAATAGTGATTTCTCAAATAACGTGAAGGGGATATCGAATAGAATTTGTCGGCGGCACATCCACTAAAAGAAATATATATTATTAGTATATATATATATATATATATATACTATCATACTAGTATATAATAATATATAAATATTTATTATAATAATTATGTATGTATATATATTTATAGTTATTATATATTATAATATAATATATAGTATATATATATATATATATTAATAAAACAATTGAAATTTTACCAAGCTCTATAGCCAACCTCCTCTCGGGGGAAAGAACACAAATATATCGAAAAACACTGCCTGTAGTTTCGATATTTCAAACACTTACGTAAACATTTTGAAATAGGAAAATTCATGTCGTCAGAGGAAAAATCGAAAAATCGAAGTTTGAGCAACCAACCAATCCAGTGACAATCATGAAGCCTCACCTCAACGTACGAACGCACTATGGGAACATGCTGCGTTTTCATGCCACTAGGGATTACGCTATGTAACCCTTAGTGACACGAGAAAGAGCAGACAGAAACAACAATAACAACAACACACAACTGGAAAATCATTTCCCAGTCAACGATCATGAACAGCAATATAAAAATAACGGAAAAGAAAGAATTAGTGGAAGCAACTACCAGCCGCTCTACACAGACGATATCGATATGCGAATAATATCTTTCAACCTTTTCCCTCAGCAACAAGGAAGAATTTCCTTGGTGGGTTCCAGATTCTTAGGTATCGTGATCACCATTTTCACCTGCTTCCACCAACCAAACCAAGATTCGTTCAAGAAACGTGAAATTATAAAGCTCGGTCTTCATTTCCTTAACTCCTTGAGACCTGAAGTGTATTTCGGAACTTGGCATAATTTAACATCTTTAAAAGCTACTGTATTCTAAAACCAGTAACTATTCCTAGTGTTACCACTCTTGCAACATGGCTACCATTATTAGTCTATTTCAAAGATTTGTAGTTTGCAAAAGCAGCAGCTATGTTAAGCGACACAAAGATGGTGAGGAAAAAAAAATGACAAATTTCTGTGTTGGTTCGAATAACTAAACAAGTTTTCACAAAAAATCATTCGATTAATAAACAAATTTATTAAAACTCTACTTAATCAATATTTCACTCTTACATACATAAACATAAATAAACACAAATACATACAGTATATATACATACATACATACATACATACATACATACATACATACATACAGACATATATATATATGTATATATATACATATATATATATATATATATATATATATATATAGATATTTATATATATGTATATATATATATATATATATATATAATATATATATAGTATATATATGATATTATATATATACATACATACATACATACAGCCATATATATATATATATATATATATATATATATATATATATATATATATGATATATCTATATACATCATACATACACACAAACGCATATATATATATATATATATATATATATATATATATATATATATATATAATATATATATATATATATATATATATATATATATGAGAGAGAGAGAGAGAGAGAGAGAGAGAGAGAGAGAGAGAGAGAGAGAGAGAGAGAGAATGTTTGTGTGCATGCATACGTGGTGACAGCAATTAGCTCATGTGGTTATTATCGGTACATTTAACATCTGTTACACATTTCCATTAGATTTCTTTTATATTGTCTATCAAAGGAATTGATGTTCTCGTACTCAAGTTACATTGTCGCGAATTCTGAGAATTAGAAGAATGCAAAAATTATTATTAGTGTTATTAATTTACTTTTTCGATACACTGTCATTATTACTGTAAATAACTATCGACAGGTATAACCAGCTCAATCAAATTTTATATTGTATTGGTTCAAGAAAAGCCTTTAAAAGAATCCACTTCGATCATAATAAAACAATAATGACATACAATGTAATCGACGCCCCGACTGATACTGTTACATATCTACAGTAGAAATCGGCTCTCAAGTTCATTAATCTCGATAGAAACTCAAGGAAGGGACTACGGCGCCATTACTTATTCACTCACGCCCTTCCGTTGCAGCCAGCCTAGCCTGGCTTTTACTGATTGCAAGGGGGCAACTGACGATCACCTGCGCTTAGGCCACGTTAACAAGACGAATTCTTATCAAAATGTTACGCTCTCTCGCAATGTAAGGAAATGCAGATGGCTAATTTTGCTGAAGAAAGTTATTCTCAAGAAAAGACGATGCATTTTTCGAATGTAGACGTGAATTACGACAGCAGTGATTACCAGACTTTTTTTTTTCTCCTCCTGAATATTAATTTTATAGGTGCCAATCAAAATTCAATATCATAAATCAACAAAAATCATAATTACAGAATATTATGTTAATCAATCGTTAATTGGCGAGAAAATTTATACATAAAGCATGCGACTGAATCTCTAAATAAAAAGAAATAGCCACACATAAAAAATATCCATCGTCTTCCTCACATATCAAAATGTGCAAATGCTACTTCTTTTAGCGTCAAACATAGTCAAAGTTATTGACTTGAAAATATATGGAAAAATTAACAACTGAGAGAGAGAGAGAGAGAGAGAGAGAGAGAGAGAGAGAGAGAGAGAGAGAGAGAGAGAGAGAATCATTGCAAAATCAAAGCAAATAAAGAATATAAAGCCTTACCACTTATCCCAAAGATTCAAAGTATTGTAATGAGGATTCCCTTCCGCCTGAAACTCGATCATTTACAATTACTCCATTAAATTTCGCTTCCCTCCAAAGTCCTAATTCAGTGCGTTGAGGAGAGAGCTTTATCTTCATGGTTATACAGCCAGATTAATCTGCACATAAATCAGCAGGGCAAATACAAGACCTAATCATCACAAGAGATAAAACAAACAGCGATTTCGGCTGTCATTTTCGACCACACGCACCGCATATATGCAAGGCAAATATTTGATCCTTCCCTCGAACAAATACAACAAAAGTGGCCGAATGGATATAACCCTTGGGACTAATTCGATTTTACGTCCACCCTTCATTCCTCAAAGGGGAATTTATACATTCCCAGGGAAATGCGAGATTGCGCTCGGCAGGGAACTCCTGGCTTTGTACGACAGAGCAGTTATGCTAAGGTAAATCTCTGATAACGTAAATCTCTCATTAAGCGGAAAGATGAATAAATATACAACCAGGGGATAACAGCCTTATGTAATCTTCATAGATTCTTAGATGACAGTTTAACTTATTAAATTTTAATGAACAAAGAAAAGTCGATTTAAGGATCGAATTTATTCCATATCTCACGGAAAATCCTTCAATGTTGTCAAAACAAGCTATTTTTGTGACGATTTTCTAAATCACTTCAGACCAAGTAACACGATTACAAGGAACAGAATTCTAATTAGCTATGTGTACATACGTAATCACTGCAGAAACAAAATTAACTATACCTAATAGTATGTAGCAAAATTAAATATACCTATTAGTAACTAGCATGAAAAATACAACATGGATATCCATGTGAACATTTTCTCAGTTCAAAAACAAAGTTTGTTTTTCTACCAGCAAGATATCATCACTCAATCAAACTACACAGACCTGTTTTCTGCATTCTCCATTTAACGGTATTAGTAATAACTAGCCCGATTATCATAACTTTCGCGCTGATATGTCGAAGTCATAAATTTATCTTGAACTTCACATTACATAAGACCATAAGCTTCACATTACACAAAAAAACATGAGGCATAAAACAACAGCCGACTCCCAATCTCCACACCAAAGATTTCAGATACAATGAGCCTTATTTATTCGATGTTCGTCCGGTGATTTCATTCACAATAGGCGAGGCTAATCAAGGTCGCAATTTTCCCGTCTTTTTCTACTTTTCTATTACCAACTAATCCCTTTCCATCACCGTACCTCTTATTCCTTCCTCTTGCTCATCTCCCTCTCCTTGCTAACCATTCCTTACTAGTTTCGAAGAATTTCCTCAATTCGTAATTAATAATTCCATTCTGATTACCCAGGTTCCCCCAGACAAGAAAAACTACACCAAAATTATTCCTAACCATTCAGTCATAACGTCTTAAATATTACATCACGTATTTTAATATCAATGGTTAGGATTATCATTTTTTATGCAAACAGTTAACGAAGCTACATATATAAAAATAAGTAACTTCGTTAATATAGAAGAAATTGCAGCCCAAATATCACTATTTCATATATATATATATATATATATATATATATATATATATATATATATATATATATATATATATATATATATAAAAGATATATATTCCTAAAATATAAATTCCTTAAATGAAACAAAAATAATATAAAATCGTAGAATTCAGCCCCAGAGCCCAATGCAAGGGAAACATGCAGTCTTACCCGAGGATCCTAGGGTAACTTGTCTTCTTCTTCCCCTCCCAAATGGAGAAGTTATTCATCTTTCCCGTCTTATGCAAATCTAACATTATAAGAGTTTCTAAAGGGGTAAGTACAGGGGTTGCTGCAAAACACACACACGCACACATACATACATACACACACATACTATATATTACAATGAATGACAGAGTGAACGACTCCATAGGGCAGCTTAACCGTCAACTATCTATTGGGCTTACAGTTTGTACACCTTGCCTAGGCAGCAGATGTTAGAGATGAAACCACAAAGAAATTGAAAAGATACTAGTATAGAAAATAGCGTCTAAAGCATTGTTAATGGTTCAGTGGGACCTCCTACGAAAGAAGGCAAAAGTACTAGTTTTAAAATAAAGGTCTGTCCACACTAGGAAACACTGTTTGCAAACAGTTTCCAAACTGTTTGCAAACAATGTTTCCTGTGCAGACCCCAGTTATCGTCAGGATGCTTGTCGGTGTCCGCAGCCTCTGTCTTCTACTTGGCTATTTTAATGCACTCGAGGAAGGATAAGAGAAAGAAAGAGCATGTCATGCTGACTTGCTTCTGGCGGAATTGAAAAAAATATATATGCATATATACAACATACATGCATTTATGCATACATAAAAACATGAACATACATTGTGCGTGTATATGTATATATATGCATGTCCAACATGTATATAAAATATATCGGCATCTTGAAGACCTGATGACCACAAAACCTATGAGAGTACCAGACTACTTCGCCTACAATATCAGAATACGATCGACGAGTCGTAATTAACTAGTGTCAGAACTCAATTATTCAAGGATGCGTTAAAAACATATTATGGTAGTATATTTTTCCTATTGTATATATTTACTACTTTGACACTATTACTAGTTTGCGGTATGTAACACATTCCTTTACTAATAAATAATTTCCGATGACAACTAATAGTCCCTATTAGTAGTAGGACCAGAATGCTGGCATTTAACGACCGTATTATGTAATGTGCTAAAATTATTATACAACGACACAACAATGTTTCATAAATCCAAATTATTTTTACTTAAATATACAAAGAGAAGAATAAAAATTATGCTCATTACGTACACGGGTGAATAATTTTATCATATCAACAATAATGTTCGCTCTCAAAGTACAGGTGAATTAGGCTTTTCAGTCCAAAATGTGATTTAGTCACATTAGACAAGTCGAACAACTTTCTTCTTTGCCTTGACTGATCCCGTCAATCTCCATCTTTGCAGACACCACAGGCGGGTGGACTGATGGAAAAAAAAAAACGAGTATAGTTAACATTTAGTATGAGATGAATAGGACGGTTATGAAGAGTAACCAAGTTTACTTGCAGCGCAAATGTTGGTCGATGAGACAGTATCATTATTATAAAAGAATGTGGTTCGTAGAATGTCACGTTAATCCAGTCACCGGATGAATGTTAAATCTACTCAGCTAGCTAAATAGAAAACGTAGAGTAGTGTCTGCAAAGATGGAGATTGACGGGATCAGTCAAGGCAAAGAAGAAAGTTGTTCGACTTGTGCAATGTGACTAAATCACATTTTGGACTGAAAAGGCTAATTCACCTGTACTTTGAGAGCGAACATTATTGTTGATATGATAAAATTATTCACCCGAGTACGTAATGAGCATAATTTTCATTCTTTTTCTTTGTATATTTAAGTAAAAATAATTTAGATTTATGAAACATTGTTGTGTCGTTGTGTAATAATTTTAACACATTACATAATACGGTCGTTAAATGCCAGCATTCTGGTCCTACTACTAATAGGGACTATTAGTTAAGTCATCAGAGTATAGAAGGATTTTGATAACTTAGGTCATAATGAAAAACTGACAGCACTTGGATTAATATCAAATACCTTGCTTCATTAACCTATACCCAAACAACAGGGAACCATTTTACTAGAATAAAATTGCATTTGTATCGTTTGTAAGGTTTCGATAAAATTATTAAATGGTAGAATACAAGTAATTCTTGTTTCACTTTTTTTAACGTATATTTTTGCTATTCCTTAGGCTGCTTGTCATCAATCCTAAATCTTCCTTCCAACTGTATGCGACTCTCTTCAGGAAACAGTCGCATATTTTTCCCCTCCAGCTGCTTTGCATCTCTTACTGAAGTGCTTTCAGTCTCTCGAGAGTGTGATTCATTATCCTTTTCACTTCCATCTAAGATGAAGCTCTTCAGAATATCATTCTGGTTATCGCTGGATTTTCAGTCGCAGATAATTCATGTATATTTTCTTTTACTCTCACCTGGCATATTCAACTTCCAGTGTAATACAGTCACATGAAAATACTAAATAAATATATATGTCAAGTCTAAAATTATTGCTTTCATTCACTACTTTTATCGTCCATATCTATTTTTAACTTAAGGATATAAAGAGTTCCCTAACGAGGCATCTTACGATTTAAATCCCCACTAACTTATTTACATATATAAAAACACGAGTTTTCCCAAATTCATTTAATTCCTCTGAACTCGATTCGTCCGATGGTATATTAAAGGAATGAATGGGAGTCTAATCAGCAGCGCTTTCATAAACCTAATTTACCCTTTTCACTGCGGGATCCCTGCTGCCGAAGAAAAAAAAAAGAGAGACCATGTAATATAACAGAGGCAGACGCTATTAATAGCTTTACAAAACAGCCCTCAAAGTGGGCCTATGACTGATATCTCAACAAGGATGAAAATCTTCCATGAATGATTTACTCTGTTCCGAAACCAGTTCAGTCTTAAAATGTCATCCAAAGTCTCAGCATCTTCAAACCCAACAGGTTAGCGTAGCGTTTCTTCCTTAAGCCTTATTAGATTTCAATTATTTACATTGTCACACACAGCGAACATTATGAACGCCGAAATGTCACTCTATGAAATTAATTGAAGAAAAATTCTTGTTCTGATTCCTAGTATTATTCTAAATTTAGTTCTACTATCCTTCGGTTAAGCCTACAGCTTATGTTCTTTTTAAAGGGTTTAATTTATTACTACCTTTACTCAGCACTTCTATATTCTCTTCAAGATACTAAACCCTGATTTGACGATGAACTGCGGGATGTTAAGATGTAAAGCCTGTCTCCCGGTAATCCTTGATTATCCCATACTGTTCTATTCTTTTCTAGGCATTAGGGGCATCAGTGACCAAATTATCCACTCACCCATCAAACGTTAGCCGAGTCATACCGATTCCCTGTGCATCTATACCTAACTGGGGAAATTCGGAATGTTTACCATAGCCAATTGACAGTTATCACCAAAACTCGAATGTGCAAGTTCAATCATAAAATGACGGTATAGAGTATAAGCATCCGTCAAGTAATCCAATATTAAAGACAACTGAACGGGCTGTATTAAGAATTGACAAAAAGTCAAATCCTTTAATCAGAGTTGAAAAAGGATGTGGATAAACCGATTATACTACAAATCTCTTGCGTCAGCTCACTGGAACACAATGGCTATGGATTTAATATTGTTTTATTTTCTCTGGATTTTTACTATTGCCTTTGTAAATAAAATACTGCAAAAACGATATTTCATGTATACGAAATATTTAAAATTTAGAGTAAGCTTTAGAAAATCTCAATATTACATTTACTGTGCACGTTTTGTACGATTTCAATAGATAAATAAATATATATAAGTTCACTTCAATACATATAGTGAGTAATGATCCCAAAAAGTCTGATAAACACGCATGAACATTTTTTAACCTAAGGAAAATGAGTCCTAAATGAGAACCGATATAAAATGCTTGTTCTCCAGGAATGATGTGACGTCAAAAGGCAGTAAATGAAACACACTTCAACGAGCTCTAATGAGTGAAAAAAAAGAAAACAGGGAAGTAAATATCGTTCCGAATTAAGGTCATCTATCTAGGTCAGACCGAAGAATCAGCGATGAAGTGAACGCAAATTTGGCGTCAAGAGAAGGATAATAAGATAATTCACCTTTGCCTTTTTCGTAATGTTAAATTCCATTGTTCCTTTGTTGACCCAATTAGTTAATTGAGTACACAGTAATTAATGACATCTATATTCTATAATGTTTTATATGGAGCGAAATGGTACCACATTCAGGAGATAAGTATGGTAAAGG
>NC_061108.1:19273317-19283317 GCF_015104395.2 Macrobrachium nipponense | reverse complement strand
AACTCGAGGACAATCCAGACCTTCTCAATATCTATTTCTTTCATGTGACAGGAGGTATAATATACTATGCAATGTCAATGAAGCTTTCGATCATTAATTAAAACTTTTGACGGCCGGAAGTTTATTTATGTCATAACCTGCCTCGGCGATTTTCTTGAACTATAAATCTAACTTGATCTCGCATACGTTCACCAGCCATATCACCCCTGTAATGATACATACATGACATTACTTAAAAATAAGATTATCACTGAAAGAAATGTGCATATTCATGCACAGCAGAGAAGTACAAGAGACTTGATGGGTTACGTGAAACCTTAAGTCTTCTCATTTATTTTAGGAAAAATCACACGAGTTTCCGCAAATTAAAATTTCTTTATGAATCAATATTCCCCTATAAAAATTACCTACTTGAATTAAATGTTTTCGGACTCCAAACATACAATCCCATCAATTAAATATCGACAAGATAAAAAAAAGCATCTTACTTCATTCTCCCTTATTGAGATTAATATTTTTGCCGTCAAACCCCATCCGTTCCTTATCATCAAATATGTCATCCATCTTTTCCATCGTTTCTTTTCTCTTCATGACTTAGATAAAAACAATCATTTTTCTCTGTAGTAATGATTGCAATTAGTTGGAAGATAAGATCAGCAGACTAATATCTCGTTTGATATTTTGCGAAAGTCTTTCAAGATTTTTGGGAGACCTGCCTGTCCAAAACCATTTTTTTCAATTCTTTTATTATTCTGCCACGCCTTCATTATTTCCTGAGTTGGTCTTCTGGAGGAGACTCATATGTAAACAGAATGGCAACGACTCAGAATTCTATTAAATTTCTCATTCCAGATCGTAGTAAATATCCTCTGGAACAGTCGCTCAATCAGTATTTTTATATATACGAATTCCGATATACCCAAATCTATACTACGCAACACCAAATATACAGTTAACTTTAAGTCTTTTATTTTCTTTTGTGAGGTTCAAAAACAAACTGGTTTCTTGGAGCGTAATGGAAGGTGTAACCAATTTACGGAATGATCTCCCTGGTAATGTGGTTTATTTATCAGAACTTCAGAAGTTCTAACTCTACGTTTTTTTTCTTTTGTTTATGAGTAGGTTCATACGAGTCTCATTTCATAATTTCTTTATCACTGTTGTTTATTTTAGCGTATTCTTACATTTCTTTATCCGTACTGAGCTACTTCACCTGTTGAGTCCTTGGCTTGTAAAATTCCACTTTTCTAAAGAAGAAGAAGAAGAAGAAGAAGAAGAAGAAGAAAAAGAAGAAGAGATACGTATTGTCAAAGATGTAAACTTAAACTATCAAAGTCAAGTTTTACTGGTAAAATTGTGTTTATCAACTACGTAGAAAATAGTCAGTGTAATGTGCAATATTTTTATTGTTAACGTCATTTCCTTTGAAGTCGAGAAAAACTTAAATTGAAAAAAATATTGACAAACCAAACTTATGATTCTGTCAACAGGCATCCTATGATGTTTTAGGAGTAATTAGAATTTTATTCAACGTTACCAAAGATATTAACACCCTATCAAGCTGGCTAAGAACCTAACAAAAGGACCTTATGGTTTTCTAACAGCAACCATGTGGCGAGAATCATACTGAGACTAAAATAGGGAAAGGATCTGAAAATACCAAATGTTTTCAGAGATCTGAGAGGAAAAAGAAAAATTCAGATGTGCTCAATGATATGACGTGATTTTGATACGAGAGAATATGAACACATCCTTCGTCCCCTATCTCTTTCTTGTTTGAAAGAAAATGTTACCTGCATAATTTAACTTCGTGTAATGTGCAAACAGCTGCTCTGTGCTCTAATTACTTGAATATCAACAAAGATATACATACCGCAACACTTGCAAGAACGATTCATGACGTATGACGATTAATGACAATTGTATCTCAGCAGCATTTAACAAACTCCATTTATAGTGGATCTACACTTTAACTCTATACTAAAAATTTTCATTTAAAGGACGACCAAACGATCAAAATTATAAGATATTCTTACCAATCGATGAACACATGAATACTACAATACATACTTTGACAGTTTCATAGAAATATCTCCCTATATCTTTTGAAATGTAAATACAAATATATGCATATATCTATGTGTGTATGTACATATTAATGTATATATGTATATATCATACAATATATATATATATACATTATATATATATAGATATATATATATAATATATATATATATATATATATATATATATATATATATATATAAGTATATATATATATATATATATATATATATATATATATATATATATATATATATATATATATATATATATATATATATATATATATATATATATATATATATACACACACATACATACATAAGCGCGCACATACACACACACAAAGACACGCACACACATATATATATATGCATATATATATATATATATATATATATATATATATATATATATATATATATATATATATATATATACACGCGTTATGTATATATGATTAACATTGCACAACGTCTTTTAAGGGTAAGATGCCGCTACTGTACCACAAGTAGGTAATCATGGATATCTTTATTTATCTACATCTCAGACTCAGCAGTCACCCACTATCCTCCGCCCACCAAACCGACCAACTAGGAAAAAATAAATAAATAAACAAATCATACGGTAAACGGTAATAAAGATATTTAGCTGTGACCTACCGACTGTTCTACTGGGAGCATGATAGAGGAGAAATATAACTTTCGTTAATCATAAAACAGACAATAGTTTCTATGGGAAATCTAAATTCAAGCGACTTTTACGCGCCATTTCAATTTTATGTCATTTAACCAGAGTTTTCATGAGAGTAAAAAGGTACTTTACTAGTTTCACTCAAACAACCTAACGCTGAAGACTATATCGTTCATAAAAGAAAAATTGCAGTTTCCGTAAAGAGGGATAATCAGGGAAATAGAAAATTACAGTTTCAGTTCACTGACTTATAAGACTTAAAATTTAGAGCGTAACTAGTTCAGTAACATGCAAAAGACATTGTGTCAAGTAATCGTAAAGTTCAGGATTGGATACGTGTCATTTTCATCAGAGATCACACGTCCACGTTTGGGAAATCTCAAGACACTTCATTTTTTCTACATAAGTTCTGAAACCGAACTTCCGCAAACTTCGAATATGACCGAAATTTCAAAACCTTTTGAGAGATGCGATTATATATATATTATATATATAAATATATATATATATATATCTATATATATATATATATATATATATATACAAAGCTATAATGCGTATTCATCTTTGGAAATACATATATAATCATGTAGATCGTTTAGTTTATTAGTTAGTAGACCTCTAAGGGCTGGAAAAATCGTACTAGTAAAATGAAACAGCATTTCCTCCAAAAATACATTTGTTAAAACATGTACCAAGGTAAAAATGCAAACTGATCTGCTATAATAAAAGAGAAAAGTTACAGCTGTTCATAATAAATTTTGCTGAAATATATATACAATCAGGGATGGAGATTAGAAAATATTCCTTGATATATTATAAACTAAAAAGAGCTATACGTCAGAGTCCTTCATCTGCTTTCGTGTATACAAATAAAAATGCCTAAACTATGAAAGAAGTTCTCAAACTAACAAGCTTTTCTGACTATCAATAAAATGACAGGACAGTAATTCTAAGTAGTATTTCTATAAGCACCAAATAGAAACACAGTATAGCTGAGGAAGGAACAAAGAGGACTGAAATAATTTTTACTATCCTGAAAAGAAACCAATAAAAACGTATAGCATTAGGATCTAAACAGAAATAAACTTACACAAGTGCGCCCTTATTCCTTATGACTACAAGAATCCCAAAATCACATACGAGTTGTAAATATTTAACACCCATAACCACACACTTAAGAGAGACATATACCTAACATAACCCACAGAGAATTCTATCCATGCTCTTCTCCATCATAAAATCTACCCTGGTCTCTACGGAAACTGAATCCTAAACAACCGGAGTCTGGATTACTACTACACTTATTCAACTGATTCGACCAAAATCTTTATTGTAAGCCTTTGATTTTATTTATTTTTATTTTATACTTTCATTTTATATTTTATATTGGTTGCGCTATCATGTGAAACTACAAAATCAATGTCAAAAGTAGCCAATGAACGATAAACTCAATATATTACTGATTCAAATAATCAATACATGGAAAGCTGTGCACATGCGATAGTTTGTCAATGCTTTGAGTAGCATTATTTAATTTACGGTATACATTGCACTTACAATCTTAAGTTCTGTGGTATTAATCATTTTAATTCCCCCATTCAGCGCAAAATTACGTTTTGGGGCCCTTAAAGCTCTGAGAAGTCCCCTTGCACATTTGCGTTGAGGAAAATATGACCCAATTACGAACAAACGGACTCTAAAACTCTGGATATATAAGGACCTTTGTGGCATTGGCTATAGAATAAATAATAATATAGCCCGGAAAAGTTTTTCATCCAGTAAAAACAAAGCCGCATTCGTAATAACGCAAAAAAAAAAAAAAAAAAAAAAAACAAAAAAAAAAAAAAAAAAAATCTAAACATCAACGTCTAGACAAAGGGAATACCGTAAAAGGAAGAGAAGAGAGGTAAGAGAATGGGCAAGACGAACAATTCCCTACTGCTCCTTCCCTTCCAACAGAGGACAGGATCATCATAAAATCTAGTAAACAGAAGGCTGGGCCAGGCAGCGATATAGAGTTAATCCAGACGAACTCTGTTGGTTGAAAGGATTCTCTCTCTCTCTCTCTCTCTCTCTCTCTCTCTCTCTCTCTCTCTCTCTCTCAAATCCAATACTCAATCATATTTTCGCATTCTTGGAGACAACAATTTTGATGGATGCACATTGTGAACTGTCTCCTTACATAAATAGCAGAGAGAGAGAGAGAGAGAGAGAGAGAGAGAGAGAGAGAGAGGAGAGAGAGAGAGAGAGATCTGGATGGCAATAACAACAACATTGCCAGAGTTAAAAACAAAACCAAGCAAAAATGGATTAAAGAAAGAAAATCTGAGAGACGCAAAAATATCTCTGGAAAAGACGTTGGGAAATGACCATAACAAGGGAAACAGGACGAAAAAGAAAAAAAAAAAAAAAAAAAGGAAGCTCCATATGAAATTATAAGAATATCCAGGGGAATACATGTTACCAATGATATCATTATTATCAATAGCAAAAACAGTCTACGGTAATCTTAGCCTACATCCAACCAACTAGGATATATAAAAACAATTACTGCTACTATAACTACTACTACTTTAAAAGGATACGAAAAAATAGCTGGATTTATTCTTTTTCACGTTTGTAGTAGAGGTAATCTAAGTAGAATGAAAAAATAAATGTTCATGAATTTCATGAATTTGTAAGCATGTATGAACAACTATACATGCCACCAAAGAATCATAAACTTTCACATAAATCATTGTAGGACGCCTCAAAATCGAAAGTATCAACTATTCATGTACTGTAGTCAACTATTACAAAACCTCTGGCACTGGACAATGCTTCGGATAATTACTGTTGAAAAACTTCATCTTGGACTAAGCCACACGAGTCCAAGACTAATTAATGTAGGCCAGTAATTTAGGGATACAATACCTAGCGTATACTGGAGTGAAAATATAGCTGAGGGATATTGAGCAAAATGGGATAATGCTTCCTTAACGAAAATATTCCTTCAACCATACCGAGAGCACTTCTAGGTGTAGAATGTGAAGTAAAAAATAAAAAAAAAAGCAAATCTATTTGATGCAACAATAGTTGAAGTACGAACAATCCGAGAATGCTTGTGCAAGCGACAAGAGGATGTGAGGAGGATAGCAAAGGTCAGGGATGCGGTCATGACAATAAAAGAAGCTTTTCACGACGATGTATTCCATGATTTTAACTGACAAAGGAAAGGTAATGGGAGGATAAAGAGAGGAGGAAGAGTGTGGATTTAGACAAAGATGAGCGTGTGTGGACTAAGTGTTTGCTATTATACAATTCTACAATAAGTTTATCCTTAAATGTAAAGTTGTTTAAGGCCTACAGAATCATAGAATAAGGTTATTATGGCACTGATATATACAAACAAAAAGGAGGAAGCCATAAAGACAACATGGCGTTGAAGGTAATTTTTTGAAAAGGATAATGAAGGTTGTGCTGAACGTGAAGTGGAGTTACAATATGTAGATATGAGTGTTCATTTTTGAGTAAAAATGGCTCTGGAGCACCGGTACATTATCATTTCAAAACCATGATTGTAAGGATAATATGATCTTAGAATATAAAAGATAGGAAATTTGTTGACTAAGGATAATGAAGAGAAATTGCAAAGCACGCATATATATGTGTGTGTTTTTAAATATATATATATATATATATTATATATATATTATATATATATATATATATATTATATAAATAATAGAATATATATATATAAACATTATATAATAACATATATATAATATAAATAATAACTTTTATTTAAATTTGGATGAAATTCGTCTAAGTGTCTATCTCCTAACTAAGCATGAAAATTCAATATTGCCACAGATGTTTCCCAAATTAAATTTCAGTAGCAAACACACGTGGAAAAACAAGAATTATAATAACTAAAAAACCTCAAGAGAGAAACAGATACTGCAAACAAGAAAATACACTTCCATAGGAAAGAGGCCCGACTATTAATGAAAAAGGTATTAATAGAAGAATACCTCATATTATAAAATAAACTTCCAGTGACATAGAGGTGGCCCAGGCAAATCTCTATAAATACAGAAGCATTAAGGAATCTACTTCACTGCCGTATCAAAGGCTAAGAGACCTTATGAGGCAATCTGCTGTGATCAGCATAAAAGTAAATGAGGCAGCAAATGAGAAAAGGAAAGGAAGAAGGAGAGCGGGATGTAGGGAACGTGAGAAGGTGAGGAATGGTCAAAGGATGAAAGGAGAGAGAGAGGAGAGAGAGAGAGAGAGAGAGAGAGAGAGAGAGAGAGAGAGAGAGAGAGCAGATTATCACGACTTGAAAACTTTCCAAAGAGATTCCTAGGTACTAAAGGTGAACTGAAGAAAATTGAGATTTTAATTAATTATCAAAACACCTAAACTTCGGGGCTTGGAACGTTCAGATTTTGTGACAAATAAATACTACGTACGTACGTACGTATGTATGTATATGAACACATTATAATATATATATATATATATATATATATATATATTATATATATATATATATACGTATATATATATATACATATATATATATATATATAATATATATATATATACTATATATATATATAGATATATATATATATATATATATATATGATATATATATATACTACGAATCAGAGTGATTATCTTAGAATTATCTTCTAAATTCGCTCTCTCTCTCATACAAACGCAGTAGTATATGTGGGTATAAAGTCATACATGCACTAACTAATAAACAAACAAACAAACACATACACACACACACACACACACACATATATATATATATATATACATATATATATATACATATATATATATATACATATATATATATATATACATATATATATATACATATAATATATATATATATATCATATATATATTTCTATACACCTTTTGATAACTTGAAGGAGGTAGCGTCAGTGAGGTTTCCTATCAATGCCTTATTTCTGAACCTTAGCGGCGCTAGTATCCATTTGCATTTGAGTAGAGAGAGATTTATTTGCAAAGGTAATAAGCACAATAGTAACACATGCAAATAGTTTTAGCAAAACGATCTTTCCCCTGCAACAGGAACGAACACATGTTTTGTGAATCATCAGACGGTATAAAATCTAATGAAAATTCTCCACTCTATTACATTTTTTATTCAAGCACAACGCTGCTGAGAGCAAATGCGTCCGCATATTCTTTGAATATTTCAAGTGGTAAACACAAACGTAATAGCAGAAAATGGCATTTTAATGCGCTTTTAAGAGAGCACTTCCGCAATTTTTTAACGATTTGAAACACAAACATAAATCATTTCTATTTTTCGCCACTGTGACACGATAAGTCGACCATGAAGTAGAAAATGATTTCCTTCAGTTTGTACCGACCAATGTTTACTTGGTGTGCTCTGATGAAATTGTTATCGTTCGCAATTCATCTCACTATCCAGCAACACAATAAATCCTATACCCCTATCTTCTACTTAATAACAAGTTTAAAAAAAAAAGGTTAGTATAAGAAGTGGATTCTAAGCCCAAAACCAACGACACAAACTATTTCCAAGATTATAAAAATTATATGAAAGACAGAACTGACAAGAAACTTCAATCGATTATCGATAGAAACTACAACCCACGATGAAGTCATTTCATTTTGCAAGGTATCAAACAGCATTATCAGTAAAGGTGTTTATCAGTGTATGAGATGGAATGAAAAACCCATCACGGACTTTCGCTTACACTCCAACAGATCGAACCGGACCTCACAATTTAAATCACAGTTTTTCAATAGAGTAATTTGATTTTTCGGTTAACCTACAATAACGATCGTTCCCTCGAGAACTCTTTTCATGATCATTTTGCTACGCACAGTCAAACTAACCGACAGAGACTAAGAAGACGATTATTGAAATCTAGCAGGTTGACAGACTCTCTTGACAGAGGAGTGATTACAGAAATCATAGAAACTTTAAGGCGGGGAAGAATTCGGTAGACTCCCTTAACAGATTTAACCCAGGGGTTATTGCTGTCCGCGGAATATCTCTTGTAGGTGATGTCTTGGCATTTTTCCAAACGTACAATAAATAAATAAATAAATAAATAAATAAATAAATAAATAAATAAATAAATAAATAAACATACATACATACACATATGCATATATAAACAAAACTTGTAAAAGAAAAACGAAAATCAAAACCTCAACGATTCAACGAAATGAATACCTACTGGCGATAATTCACCCAAACACCACAACCTACCCTGGCCCTTTTTCCAGTTTCCATACGCCAGTGGTCGCGTCAGTTCCGGAAATAATACAGTCGAGCGGCCACACTTTGACGCAAACGGCGTCCGTTAGTAATTGACTTGGACATATTATTTCACGGTTTTTTGCTCCCGAGTGAAATTATGGAAAATTTGTCGATCCGATTCTTTTTATATAAAATACAATTACTTCGTTCAGTCAGTCGTGAGCGGTTCCTTACCCGGAAGTCTGATAAGTATGCTTCATGAAATCTGCAACTGAAGCATAGTTAAAGTTACATAGGAAATATATTAGTCAGTATCTCTCTCTCCTCTCTCTCTCTCTCTCTCTCTCTCTCTCTCTCTCTCTCGTAAAATCATAATTGATACAGCGTTTAGTTCTAAATTTATTCAATTATTTTATTCTTTTCCAATAACTGACCTCTTCTTTCTATAGTTCAATTACCTTCCGTTACTCCTTTTAAATAAACCCCATATTCCTTAAAGGCTTGAATTTCAAGTCAATGGCCCCTGAGGGTTTGATCAATATGAATATGTTTCGTGTTCCGAATAAATAATATAAGCGTTTCCCTTTTACTCTCCAGTGGACAACTCCATATATGTATACTTTGCTTCTGGCACTCAGCCTCAGCCCTGCAATTTTCATACCATCAATAATGCCACTATTCCCTGCAAAAAGAACAGCCCTTTGAAATAAAATCAATAATTGGCTTTCCATCTCCTTACTGCAACTAACTATAATGGTGTCTCCTACCATTCCAGATATATCTAACTTTCTTTTCAACTCTCTACTATACATTTAGTTTAACAATAAAGGTGCTATATTATTTCTATGCAATCCCGTTTTATTTTCTTTCGCTTCATTGTCAACAAAGATTGCACATGGTGTGATGAACTAATGATCGATGCTTTTAGAATCATGATTAAGTATCCAAACTCAATAACTTTAAAACTTC
>NC_061108.1:19260817-19268317 GCF_015104395.2 Macrobrachium nipponense | reverse complement strand
CCAATAACTCTAGATACTGCTGCTTTGCAGTCTTACATTTTAGTAAAAGGCTAGGCCCACTGCCAATAACTGGAAACCGCTGCCATACAGGTGGACTTTCTAGTCAAAGGCGAGGCCCACAGCCAATAACTGTGGTTGATAACAGCAAGAGCATGCGGTCCTAAAAACCACTTTGCCAAATAATAAACCAAGCCTAATGTTGTAAGGAAAGGCACATCAGACAACCAACCCCTTAGTGAAGGGGTTAACGGTGGAAAGATGAAGTTTTGCACGTTTTCTTTTTGCGGTGATCTTTTTACTTAAGCTCACCACTATTAGTATTTGTGTTACACTGTAACCTGCGTTGTAGATTCGTGAAGACTTCCCCCATAATGTGTCGTCTTCTGTAGTTCAACAGTGCCACTCAACATTTATTGCCAATGCCATTCTTGGGATACTATTCCTCAGACCTACACTGCTCTAACCCTCTTGTTGTGTTCTGCACTGGTATTCTAAAGAGTTCGATCCACTTGGTTGCTTGCAACCTAGTGGCTCACTTGTTCTTTGATATGTACTTAAGTTCCAGTAGTGATTCAGTGCCATGGAGACAGTGAGAGCTAATTGTAAATTTTTGTTCTTCTAATGTAGGTAGACAGATTATGTTTACCTTCAATCCTTTTGAAAGTACTTTTAAGAGTTTCTATTAAGGTATTTATTCTATTCATTTTTCTGATCACAAGCGGCGTGCCACCCCCAGGCAGCTTTGTCGTTTCCAAAAAAAAAAAAAAGGCATTTTTGAGTAGAGCAAGTTTTGGGTTTGATTATCCCAAAGTAAAATCATACACCCCGGCCTCCCCTGCGACAATATAAATATATTAGATATGTATATCTATAAATACATACATATATATATATATATATACATACATACATACATCGTGTATGTGCGCATGCGCGTATATTAACACTTCTAAATACGGTTAATGTCTGCCCGATGATAGAAGTCAAATGAATGAACTGATGTGGGTGCAAGTCTAAGGAATAAGAATAAGGGTCATGTAGTGGTTGATGTGTGCTTTGATATTGTTTTAGTTGGTGACAGTGAAGAGATTTAACAGATAAGGTGAAATAGTGAGAAGGTGTCTTTAATGGAAAAATGCAACAGTACTGTGTGGCATGACGGTAACTCGGGAGAAGGGCAAATCAAAGAGTAAGGGATATGGAATGTACATTGCGTTCATCAAAAAAACTTAAATGTTCAGAACGTATGAAGTTACTGATTGTTGACATGAATCGTGTGATAGTTTAAGAAAAAGGTGAATAATTGTAAGGCTAGTAATGTAGAAACGAGGTAAAAAGAAGGAAGTATAGAAAACAAAAAATTAAGACAGTAGGCAGGTGAAAACTGCATTAATTTGGAAAACATGGAATACACAAGGAAACTGAGACCTACAAAAGCCAAACTATAAAGCATATCTAAAGAGTGGAAAAAAAACAACAGGACATATTAAAGTGCTTGTAAGACAAAAGTAGTGCAAATGCTCTACTGATGAGACACCATTGGAAGTATATATAACAACGGATTATATGGATGTTTTGTGGCAGCAATTTAGTAGCCAAAGAATGCCGCAGTAGTGAAAAAGATCATGTTCTTTACCAGAGGCACCCTCTGTCGGAGAATACTATTACACACACACACACACACACACACACACACATATATATATATATATATATATATATTATATATATATATATTAGATATATAGATATATATATATATATATAATGAATGATCGTTATGTACACGCAGAGTAATAAATGATTTTTTTATCGTTATTACTGGCGCTAAGAGAATGCTACATTGGACAAATGGGCTTGAATGTGAATGTTATTCAGCAGAAAGTCTGAAAAACTTCCATATTTTTGACAGTATGCGAATGTAATACTGAATCGACAGTTTCCTTCCAAGGTAATATCTAAGACATTTTAATACCCTCATACTTAATCAAATAATGACTGATTGTAGTCGATTACGTTCTTTTTTTTTTTTTTCTTCTCCAAAGAGAAAAATCTGTTTGAGGCGGCCAACGCCCTTTTTGCAAAGTACAGATCAATATAGGTAAACCAAAACTGATGAGATGTTATTAATTATTTATTGTAATTTATGCGTTTAAGTGGCCTTAGAAAAAAGAACATAATTTTTGTGCACATTTTAGTACACTCACAAGTGATTGTTCCCCAGTTCATGAAGGGAAGATCTTTAGACGCTTTGTTATTAATATGTGAACAGAGAAAAGGTGATGGGAGAGAGAGTAATCGAAAAGTTAAAATGTACGCTACTTTCATTTCAGGAAAAGTTTTAGAATGAAAAGCCAAGTAAATCTGGGTATAAAAATGTGAGTGGTGGATATGATTGGCAGTCAGTATGAAATGAAGCTGAAGAGCGGTATGCGTGAGAGTATGAGCTGCCTGATGTTAAGATTTTCATCATTGTGGTTCATCCTTGGTCTAGCAGTCAGAAAGTGTTTCTAAAAGATAATTCTCTCCCTCATATATATATATATATATAATATATATATATATACTTATATAGATAGATAGATAGATAGATAGATATATATATATACCTATACCCTATATATACATACATACATACATATATATATATATATATATATATATAATATATATATATATATATATGAGGGAGAGAATTATCTTTTAGAAACACTTTCTGACTGCTAGACCAAGGATGAACCACAATGATGAAAATCTTAACATCAGGCAGCTCATACTCTCAGCTTCATTTCATACTGACTGCCAATCATATCCACCACTCACATTTTTATAC
This sequence comes from Macrobrachium nipponense, assembly GCF_015104395.2. Classification (NCBI taxonomy): domain Eukaryota; kingdom Metazoa; phylum Arthropoda; class Malacostraca; order Decapoda; family Palaemonidae; genus Macrobrachium; species Macrobrachium nipponense. The sequence goes on along the minus strand of NC_061108.1, from coordinate 19,265,484 downwards.
CCAGATTTACTTGGCTTTTCATTCTAAAACTTTTCCTGAAATGAAAGTAGCCGACATTTTAACTTCTCGATTACTCTCTCTTCCATCACTTTTTCTCTGTTCACATATTAATAACAAAGCGTCTAAAGATCTTCCCTTCATGAACTGGGGAACAATCACTTGTGAGTGTACTAAAATGTGCACAAAAATTATGGGTTTTTTTTTCTAAGGCCACTTAAACGCATAAATTACAATAAATAATTAATAACATCTCATCAGTTTTGGTTTACCTATATTGATCTGTACTTTGCATAAAGGGCGTTGGTCGCATCAAACAGATTTTTCTCTTTGGAGAGAGAAAAAAAAAGAACGTAATCGAATACGATCAGTCATTATTTGATTAAGTATGAGGGTAATAAAATGCTTTAGATATTACCTTGGGAGGAAACTGTCGATTCAGTATTACATTCGCATACTGTCAAAAATATGGAAGTTTTTCAGACTTTCTGCTGAATAACATTCACATTCAAGCCCATTTATCCAATGTAGCATTCTCTTAGCGCCAGTAATAACGATAAAAAAACCATTTATTACTCTGCGTGTATATAACCATCATTACATTAAATTGGTCAAGATGACAAGTGCAACGGAGCCTTATATAATAATAATAATAATAATAATAATAATAATAATAATTAATATAATAATAATAATAATAAAACGCATTCCCCTTGACCCACGATTCACACGAGCAAACAATTACCTTCACAACGTCGTGTCGTCTTATCGCTCCTAAGCAACACCACTTATAGCAAAAGGAACACCTGCGTTAATTTAGTTCTCTTCATAATAACTAATTCATTTCATTAACATTAACTGAGCTTCCGTGACAACAGTTGATATCCACTCGTTAAGCATCATCATAAAAGCAGCCATTATGCAATCGCCATCATCTTCGTATGAGATCAGAAGCGCCGCCTCCATCACCGACATCACCATCTACGTCTTATGACCTAATATGAAATTCGAACCACGCATGCAAAAAATAAATACATGCAGAACGCATACACACTCGCAATTAATTAATACATACACATATATATATATATATATATATATATATATATATATATTACACACAAATACATATACACATTATATACGTTACAGGCACATAAGCAAAACCATACAGTTCACGAATCGCCTGAAATATCAGGCGGATAGCTGGTACTAAACACGGCAAAATACATTTGACCCCCACCCAGCGACTAGTACTAAACACGACGGAACAGTGTAGGCGAGTCACTCTTTCGCAATGTTCAGTACTACCCCCAGGGGGGGATCCAATGCCCCATAAGTGCATTTCGCTATCTGAGGCAGTTCGCGAAATGCCTGTAACATTATATATTATATAATAGAAGCAATGCGCGTGTGTTTGTGTTATGTATGCATGTTCTGCAATAATAAGAGGTCCATCTAAATTAAGCGATTTCTTAATGTCTTAGCGGGTTATCGATAAGCATAAAACAGAAGAAAACGACTTTGAAATTGCACTTTCGAGATATCTAACCATTATCTTAAAAGATTTTCTTCTAAAAGTTTCGGAAGTGTTCACATCCGCTTCTTAATGTGAGCACTATTTTAATTATATTTATAATTATCTAGGAAAAAGTGAATTGTAAATCACGCCAAGCTTTAGAGAAATACGTGTGTGTGTGTGTGTGTTACGTCTCGACGATATGAATACTTGAGCGTCAGGAGACAACTTTTAATAAAACTTTTAAGGCGCCTTTTGCTAAAGTTTTGGCACTAAACGCCTCATATTCTTATCTATCGTCTTTTACTTATTACCTCGCCTTATCAACATCACACGATGAACCCTGGAGCTTTTCAACATCACAGCTCACCTCCTCTCCCTCCTTATCAAAGACTGACCTCATTTCATAACATAACTGTAACGTTGACGTATTTTCCTCTTTCTCTTTCCACTGTAAATTTCTCTCCTTTGCTATCGTATGTAACGGAATGATAAATTTAATACTGTTCTTATGTTGCACTAAATTGGATGAAGCCTCTCTCTCTCTCTCTCTCTCTCTCTCTCTCTCTCTCAACGGATGGTGAGGGAAAGACCACCCAGTCCTTCACTGCATTTAAATCGCTTTTAGAGATTCATCATTAAATTACTAACATGCTACTTGTTACGATTCCTGAGAAATCACGAAACTATTTGTAAAAAGTATGAAAAACAGAGTAAGAGAAATAAACACCCCAACCTGAATAAAATATGCACTGTGATATATAACACAACTCATGAGCGATAATTCCCCACGCATTTATAACAGTAGGTTCAAAGCCTGAGAGTATCAGATACCCATAAAATGCTGTAAATAGAAATGTTAGTAATATTAATTAAAATTAGCTTTAGTGCGTCATAAACTCGTTTCAAGTCCCAGATAAGGCTAGAAAAAAAAATGTCTGAAATCTAAGTAACTGAAGGCCAAGAAGAAAAAGCGTCCGTCCACAAAAAAGCCAATTGGTCCTTAATTGAACAGAAGGAGATTCAGTGATAACATGCTCCTCATCAAAAGCCAGAGAGTGGTGGTTCTTTCTTGGCTGCTGGCTGAGCTGCTGCGCGATGACGCTCTTATCTAGGTCATTACGGCGGGAAAATAAATTGGATATGACTGTCCCATATAATAATAGCGCTCCGTGTCATCCTAAGGAAGGAAATTTGTGAATAAGGTGCTACTGGTTATTACCGTTTCATAAAGTACTGGTATTCAGTGCCATTTTATGGCAGGGAAATCAATGGATACTCCCATATCAGGTTATATCCAGTGTCGTTTTACACTGAATTTAAAATGATTCAATATTTTTTTTAAAGTGATCATACTTCCATATGTACCATCAACATTCAGTGTAATTAATTTAATTGGTGGCAGTAAAATATCTGACTTTCTTAAACAATACATTGGTCAAATAAGACATAATTAAACGAGCAAGTTTAATATCAAGGAAATCAAGATGTATTTCTGTTGATACTGTCATCAATTATTGTTAGTAAAGGACGAGTAGTCGAAAGGCCTCGCAGCAGTTACTCCTTCCTTCGAGGATTATGCCTGCATTTACATATTATTCACGTTTCAAATTTTCAGGACTCAGCTCTCTCTCTCTCTCTCTCTCTCTCTCTCTCTCTCTCATATACATATATATATATATATATATATATATATATATATATATATATATATATATATATATATATATATATATATGGATGGAATGTAAACTAGTAATTGAGTAAACATTCTATATTGCAGCTAGTTTCGGGCTCTTACATACCCCATCATCAGCCATGTAAAAAAAAAAAAAAAAAAAAAACACTCCATAAAATAAAATAAAATAAAAATAAAAACATCAGAAGTAACTACCAAGAACTGAAATTGGACAGTTCCCGTTTAACCTATAAAAGAAAGTCAAAATAGGAATAAAAGGCAAATACAAAGATAGCTACAAGATAGACACAGAATTCTGTGTCTAACTAATGCAACTATCTTTGTATTAGCCTTTTATTCTTCTTGACTCTTTCTTTTAAAGGTTAAAACGCTACTGTTCAATTTCAATTCTTGGTATTTAATTTTGATGTGCTCAATTTAATTTTATTTGAGTGAGTTTTTTTTTTAATGTAACTGGTTTAACCTATTCCTTATTCGACCCCTCTTTCCGCGGAATTCTCCTGTAGTATCTATATGTATATACGTGTATATATAAATAAAGGTTTTGCCACGGAGGAAAAAATGAAAACCTATCATTTTTTCCTCCGTGGCAAAACCTTTATTTATACATAGCATCACATTTTATATACTTCGTGATCAAGTTATTCACGTGTAAATATATGTATATTTGCATAAATATCTATATAAACACGTGTATAAAGAATATGGTTATTGGTGTGTACATACATTTATCTTCTTAATTCTGTGTCTCCCGTAGCTGCGATCCACAACAGTCATCCAACTAATACGTTTATAATTATATGCTTAGGTCGCGAAATTTTACAAATAATTCAACAATGCAGAATCATAATTTTTCAAAAAGATTCGTTCGCGAGACAACAAAAAAATATCTGACAAATCATGAAGAAGAGACTGAATCCAACATACGAAACAAAAACCCGACCACTAAAACATTCCCGAGTAAATCTTGATGTTGGGAGCGACACTTAAAATCGAGTCAAGACCTCGTTCCAGGTGAAAATGACCCTGGCATCAAGTTGGAATGGTCGGAGTTATCCTGGAAGACTTGAAAAAGATTTCTCCCTGGATTCTGCTTTCATTGTACGATAAAATTCGTTACATGATAAAAAGGCTCTCGAGCTGGGCCTCCATTTTTCTTATATTCAACCACATAATACTATATACATTATATATTATATATATATATATATATATATATATATATATTATATATATATATATATATATATATATATATTATATATATATATATATATATATATATATATATTCATTATACATAATGAAATACAAGCATACATACATGTAATTAAAGCACCATTTCGTTGATTCACTGATAAATACATACATACACATATACGTATATACATATATATATATATATATATATATATTATATTATATATATATATATATATATATACACACACA
>NC_061108.1:19229923-19260317 GCF_015104395.2 Macrobrachium nipponense | reverse complement strand
TACACACACACATTCGCGTATATATCTACTTATTTCTCTTTTCTCATAAAACATTCACTAACATTGGTGATGGATTTAATTAAAGTCATAATGTAATTTCTGTCAGTTGTAACTTGAAACACGAGGAAGTTGATTAACACATTACATCTAACAACTGTTCACTTTCATTAATGAGCACCATTCTCAGAGAGCTAAGCGTCACTGTCACATTATACGTTCAGGCCATCTCAAGTTCCTTTTTACTTTCGAAACGAGTATTTAATTCTTTTTTTAATACGCCCACGTTCATCACCATCATCGTCATCATCACCATTGCCTCCAACACCACGTGAACAAAAAGGCATCTGTGAAATTCCAACACTCGCGACCTTCCAGTGCTTTATCTTTCATAAATCTCCACCTGCTCATGATTATCCAAGAAGGTCGTCCAACTCTTTTAACTTAATCCGTAAAAATTATATTAACTAGGAGTAGAAAAAAACGAAAGCCAGTTAATAATACAATTCATAGAGTGAAGACAGTGTTGGAAAAACTTTTCATGTTGACTAACGACATACTCATATCTTCTTTCATCCGATGAAATTGAGTAGCTGTAACCATGATCTTCAGAGAGAGAGAGAGAGAGAGAGAGAGAGAGAGAGAGAGAGAGAGAGAGAGAGAGAGAATGTACATTCGAATTTTCATATATCTGAATGTTTATATACTTTCCAATTAGATACCAGAAACAGGTGTAAACCAAAAATAACGTATTCCAACCACGCACAGCAGCCAATCAGCTTTCTTGAAAAATCCGAACTTCCAGGGTTCTATGGGTAACTATCCGGGAGCTTTCCGGTAAACTGTGGTTGTCCCTAAGCAACGGACTCTGCATAGAAATGGGTACGTTTGCAATAATCAACCTTCATATAACATAGGTCTTTTTATGGATGCAGTCACTTTCCTGTAAACATTTTGTAGAGCCAGTACTATTTTCATATGAATGGCCGGCCATTCCTAAAACAAAGGCTCTTTTGCGTGAACTCGCTATCATTAGGGATACATGCATTCCGTGAGTCATTTGTTCTCTCACGAAAAGGGCGCCAAGTAACTGATGTTTCCCTAACCATTAAGCACTCAAGTGACAGCAATGGATGTGGCTAACAAGTAACTGAGTTACTAATTGAGCGCTAAAAATATGCGTTTTACACAGACACATACATGTACATTATATAATATATATATATATATATATATATATATATATATATATATATATATATATAGATATATATATATATATATATATATAATAAATATATATATATATATATATATAATATATATATATCTATATATATATATATATACATATATATATATATATATATATATATATATATATAAATATATATATATCTATATATATATATATATATATATATATATATATAATATATATATATAGGTAGACTTTGGCACCAAACAACATCGAAAGAAACAAGTTGTCTGCTAATGATGGAGAGAGATGTTAAATAACTTGTTTCTGCTAGTGGTGCATGATGTAACATCTACTTATACGTACATTCATACTTTACCTATAGAATCAAGTACTTGGCCACACTGCTGAAAAATGCGCAATAAGAGAATCTTGATTAATCTTAAAAGTGGATCATAATCTAATATTACAAATTCTCAAATCAGTATCGTGTGTGTGTGTGTGTCGTTCTAGTTCTTTTGACGATAGTTAACGAAGAACAGAAATGAGAATAACAAGTCTCAGTCCGAGTTGTAAGAAAATAATATACAAGTACCCAAAAATGAGATTTTAACTGTTTCGGGAGCAGTAACGCAATCTTATTTTTCGCCATTAACTTAAATTATGATACATGCAATTTATAACTTTTTACTCTAATATGCACTGCCTCGTATATCATAAAGACGAACGTATACTTCCTTAATTTATCGAAAACTCTTGTTCCTCCTTCACTGTATGGAATCCTAATCCATATGTATATACTTTACAATGAACTTTGTTATCTATAGTGTTTCTTTCATTTAAACAGCTACGATTAATGTACGTCCTCTTCATACGACTGCGTTCTTTCTCCTTAACCAACCGCTCATTGCCGACTGAACAATTACTAATCAACGGGGTGGAAAGATTCCAGGGTCGAGAATATCTATTGGTCCTGCAATGACAGGAGTGACAGATGCGTCCACACCACAATAAAATGTCTCATACACCCACGTCGGCAGCTTACTGCACACACACATACATGCGTATATATCAAAATGGCTGAAAATAAGTCAACGACCGTATGTGGAGAAAAAATACCTCTGGCGAAAGCTAGAGTATTCTTATCATTCTTATGAAGAGCTGGCACCGAGTCGCCGACTTGTAATTGTGTTTGTGGTCGTTTGACCAATAAGTAGATGACGTTTTAAACATTTTTTACAGTAGTGTGGACACAACCTTAGATACAAAACTGTTTTGCAGCCACTATAATGGCCAAACACAAAACCTTATCGCTGGACACTCAATCATTAGGCTAATAATTCTTGCAGTTCTCACCAAAAATGATTGCAGACAGAAAGGCAACTGTTAAACAATATTCCTGCAAATAGTTTAAACTTAATTTATTCTGAATAATCAGTCGTGATGAGTGATACAATGATTCAACATAACACTCTTCGAAACAAATTATATAACTCGTCTAAATTTTAAAACACAACATTTAAAAGTGATTCACTAAATAACCATTCTAGGCAGTATATTAGTTAAATGGAAATATCATGCTGATGTTCAGTTCATTGACTATTTTTAGTTGCTCAATTATAAGGAATACCAAGAGTGTAAAACTTCAACCTTACCGTAGATAATTAACCCAGCCCTCACCAGCTAATAGTCTACACCTTTGCATTCATATTCTCCATTTTCTGTAAATTAAAGTCCTTTCACTCCAACGTTGATGCAGAATTATTCTTCATTTCCTCTGCTTTTTCACCTTTTACTTCTAAAGTATAAACCCTTTCCGACGCAACACATCATCTTTTCATTATGATTTCACTTAGTCTTGGTACTCGAAGGGCAAGTCCACACTTTAGCAAAACATGTCATAAACATACGACGACACTTATCGCCAGTGTATCACAAAGAGGTAGAAAACAAGTCAATTGTCGTAAATAAAGGATGAATCTTAAGTAAATTATGAATAATCGCTTGAAGCACTAGTTAACACCAATACATTTTAAATTTGTATTTACCCTGTCTGTGATGTGTGGTGCAATAAGTTGCAGATATGCATCCATACATTTAACATACAGCTTTCTCTCTGTAAAAACCTCTCAGCTGTCCAAAATGCATGACCTTTCAAAATACCAAATATAAAATCGTACCTTTTCTAAATGCATTTTTTTCCTAAATATAGGGTATGGAATTATGAAAACCCTACGTGTAGGCACTAGTTGACTTTAATAGTAACGGGCGATTAGGATTGTATTCCATTTCCTTTCGGTATTTATAGGGCATTTCCTTACATAAATGCTTAACTAAGCAAAATTGCTGGCAGTATGTTATATATCCATATTTTCTAATAACTTAGATCGACAGTCTTTCATTTGATGCTTTAATTAAAAGTATGAACTCGATCAAGCAATACCATTAAAGTTAACTTATTCTTGCTGACAAAATCACAAACTCCTGCTTTTTCATCACCAACTCAATTACTTTAAAAAAAATTCCAAAATTTCCGTGAAATTCCGAACATGTTAAACAATTCAATCATTCAAAAACGTTAAAAAAAAACTATCAGAATCAGCTTCCACAATCATAAAATCCAGCAGGATAAAAAAAAAAATCTGGAAATGGTTTCATTCAGGATTGTAATGTGTGCAACTATACCATGTCTGAACCTCTCTCATGTTCAACCCAGAGGTAGTGGAGTTCTCAGCACCTCCAATAACAAAGTTCTGGAGACCATTACACTCTTGCAAGAGGTCTGAGCAGTCATAAAAACATCCACGACATAGATTGTCTTTTTCAGTTGCATCAACACTTTCACTTCAACTCATTTCTATTCTCCACACTATGCGCCATCTGTACCTCCTTGAATCTGAGTCCTAGTGAAGATCTCTGATATTCTCATCCTTAATTTTCTGGCTTGGCATTGTAACCTCCGCTCCCAAGTGCCCAAGTTTGTTGCAATTTGCGTCTTTTCGGCGAAGTTGCGGAAATGGAGAGTAATTTATGCTCTTCATTCATATTGCTCTGCCATATACCTATTCAGACCGTGATCCTCTGCCAAAGAACAGGATTAGGACGTCGGAAAGTTTTCATGCACATCTCTCTTTACTACTTACCAAGTTTCGACGAGTCCTAATACTAATCTTTTCGTTAAGCAATTTAACAATTTAGCTACGTTTCCTCCTGAAGTGCCTTCTTAGCTCGAGCAAAATCACCAACAGTAAAAGCTTTTTGAAATCTTTCATTTTTGTGTTGATTTCGTGGTACGTTAGTAGTTTCATCCTTCAATTTAGTTTATCTATCCGATTATCTAACATTTTTGTTTACAATAATCTATGAACAACTTTCTTAGTGACTAATATTTCCAAAGTCACTGAAGTAATGTTTAAAGACATGAAGTTATTTTTCCTCACTTTTAGGAGGTTGGTAATTTTTTTTAAACAAAATATCTTGAAATCTTACATAACAAAACCTTTGAAAATTAATCACATCATTTCGCAGTAGAAATGCTTTACTTTCAAGCGAAGACCCCTTAGGTATAATTTGGTGAAAGATAAGAAGAGTCCCAGACTTCAGGAAAATGGTATCCAATGTATTAAACCACACTTCATTCGTGCGCATTTTGGAAATATTTCCGTTCTCAAAAAAATTTATATACATAGATTTATACATACACACACATATACATGCGTACATACATATATGCATGCACACATACTTTTTCTGTCTACCTACCCAATGTTATCCTGATTTTTTTTTTTTTTTTTATTAAACCACTGTAAAAGCCAGCCAAACAGTTTTCTCTTGTAACAACTCCCCACTTCATATGTGTAGCTCATTATCTTTCTTCACCAGTCATCGTCTTATGGTATTAAACTCATCTGGAAACAAATTCATTTCATCATCATCATTATCCGCTTTTCATTATTTTCTATGTCACGATCAATGAGTATGCATTTTATAATATTATATAAAGCAACAAAAACGTTCTTTGCACAACGTACCGCTTCGGAAAAAAGGATGGCTCATAGGATAACTCGACAATAGCTATTGAAGTATCCCGTGACCAGCTCGGAAAAGTTCACTGTTAATAAACAAAATATACACCATCCTAAGAAATATTGCTTTACTTACCTATACTCTAAACGAACTCCCCCAGCCGATGAGGATTCAAGACCTTTCCGTTCAAATATTCTACCAATTCTACAGCCTAGAATTTATTTCCTCTCCTAATCATTACCTTCAAATGTTCTGTATTATACATACATACATACATGCATGCATTTTATATAATATATATATATATATATATATATATATATATATATATATATATATATATACCGTGTTCATCTCTTCACCTATGAACTTGAGTGAGAACATGCTCATATCGCAGGTGCTACGTAACGCTATAAGCATGCAATGATAAATACTCAAAAGCGTGAACGTTCACACAAATGAAAACGTCTACCAGACATACAAACTAGGAAATGCATTTTATACATGATGAATAATTACTACGGCGAGTTTACCTGCAGTTATTCTAAGTGCCGTCTTATGGCTATCATCACACACACACACACACACACACACACACACACAGAGAGAGAGAGAGAGAGAGAGAGAGAGAGAGAGAGAGAGAGAGAGAGAGAGGTACCTGACACACTCATATAAAATGTATGAGACGTTTTCCTTACGTCCTCCTTTTTTTCCAAAGGGGGACTGAAAACACGGTCAATTTACTAAAGGTCAGAAAGCTACTTTTACCAGCCCCTATGTACATCATACCCAGAAGTTTAGCTCAAAAGAGAAAGTCGGAGTTAACGGGTCATAAACAAACGGCATAGTCGACGCTACCAAAAAAGGAATATAAGATAAACTAATACTCCTACCGTATATGAAGTTGCAGTCAGTGTATATACACAAGTGTATATGTATATATAAATGCATATGCATGTATATATATATATATATATATATATATATATATATATATATATATATATATATATATATATATATATATATATATATAGATATATATATATATATATATATATATATATATATATATATACACACACAAAAGTGTATATATGCATAAATAAATAAGTATATATACGATATATATAGTTTCAGAATTCGATACTTTCAATTTAAGAAATGTAACGCACAACCTGAAAGAATAAAGTAAAATGTTAAGAGGTAGAAGATATTAAACTTCGACTGTAAATAAAAAATATACGAAAAGGAATCAGATCTGAAAAGACAAAGGCAAAAATATAAAAAAAAATTCCCCTCCATGTTTAGACAACAGATAAATACGTAAAGGATCAATGCCACTACTATATATACCATGAACGGCGCAATACAAGCCATATCGCAAGCTCTTCCATCTACAGCCAACAAAGAATGTCGGTTAGAGAGAGAGAGAGAGAGAGAGAGAGAGAGAGAGAGAGAGAGAGAGAGATAGAGACTGTCACATCAAACTTTAGTAGTCATGACGCAATCAGTGTAAGGATGCTTGGGCTCCTTTGAAAGAAAGATTCAGAAAATTAAAGGCAATATATATATATATATATATATATATATATATATATATATATATATATATATATATATATATATATATATATATATATATATAAACACACCATCCAATAATGTACCCAATTCTTCTCCCACCCCACCCAGGGATGATTCCCAGGACTCGAGCTGACGAGAGAAGACTGGAACCATTTACGGGTTTACATATAAAATATGTAAATATTGTGATGCCCTTGAAGAAAATACCGCCTAGAGTCGATAGAGCGTTAGTGGGAAAAGAGATGGGTATATCTGAAAGTGCTTCTGGAAGTGACTACTATGGATGTGAGAATAGAAATTTAGGAGAGTGAAGAATGGAAAGTCACATGTAATATATAGGATTCCAAGTGAGGTGTTTCGGTAGAGTAGCAAAAGCTCTTCAGCGTGTATAAATTATGACTGGATAGAGACAAGATTTTAAGGAAATGGGAGAGGAATATTTGTTCCTTTGTGGGGCGATGAATTAGGGATTTGTGTAAAAAGACCTCAGGGATTTGTGTAAAAAGACCTCAGGAAGATATGGAAAATGAATGTTAGTATGCCCACTAACATAATGAAAGGGGTTTAAATGAATATGTATCCTCAAATATATATAAATACTGTAAAAAGAATGAAGAGGCGAATAACAGAACAAACACTAGCTGCAACAGGTGTGGAAACAAAGCCGAGCTTACATGGAAGCCAAGATTTGAAGGTACGAAGAGATTAGTAAGTCAACACATATGGAAATGAATATGAATGTGGATGTTGAATTAACGTGAAATAAAAACTGTAGACGTGATTGAAATTCATTGTCTTCATAGTAATATGCTGAGGAAGTTGACTGAAAGGGTGAAAAATGCAGGAATACAACGATGAAATAAAAATAAAAAGTTAGTAGTGATACAAAGATAGAACAACGGTTTGTCAACAGATTGAGAAAAGTAACAATAGATCTAAAGATAATGGAGAAAGGATGAGAAGTGAACCGAGAATATGCTTGCAAGATAAATAGCTAGAAATCTTGGAAAAGGAATAGTCTCTAATTCATCAAGTAAGAGAGTGCATACAAGCCAACTGGAGAAGAATTTGGAGTAGTCCTGGGTATGTACCATACCGAGATTATGGAGAGTAACATTGTATGTTTTCTGTAGATGGTCTTCACGCTTAATGAACAGTTAAATATGTGACATTTAATACTGTATGTATTTTTCTGTAGCCACCACCTTCTGGGTGAAGACACACACACACACACACACACACACACACACACACACACACACACACATACACACACACACACACACACACACATATATATATATATATATATATATATATATATATATATATAATATATATATATATATGTATATGTTAGTATATATATAGATATATATAGTATATATATATATATATATATATATGTATGTATGTATGTATATATATATATATATATATATATATATATATATATATATATATATATATATATATATATATATAGATATATTCCACTGGAATTTGAGTTATTGTATCCACAACTTCGAATGCCTTAATTATTTTCTTGAATGATCTTGATCATTTATCAACGTCATATACCTTTTATAAATTCTCATCTTTTGCACTATTACTCACCTCCCTCATCAAGAGTTTCATTATAATATGTCAATAGCTCTCTCCTTCTGCTTTGATTGATTTAATTAAATATTCCCCTATTTTAAAGGGTAATTCTCTCTCTCTCTCTCTCTCTCTCTCTCTCTCTCGCTTTGATTGATTTAATTAAATATTCCCCTATTTTAAAGGGTAATTCTCTCTCTCTCTCTCTCTCTCTCTCTCTGATCAACAACATATTTTATTATGTAAAAACTTATTAATCTCTCACGTTTGCAATGCACATGAATACTTAGGCAGTAGGTATTTTATGGATACTTAGGTCTTAGGCAGTAGATATTCTAAACATTTGAACGGATTCCTAAGAGCCAACTTCAACATTTACAGTATCAGTGTAAATAGAACCATGGCTCTGAAATGATGAAATTCCATTTATAATATCAATTACCCATCTCCCACCCCAATTTCATTTGAACCAGATTACAAAACTTCCGATGGTTATTGCAGAAAACTATTTATTACATTATTCGATGTAACACTAAGTATGCAGCCTTCACATCTCTTAATAAATCCCATGTATTTTTTTTTTTGAGGGTGTTGGCGATGAAGAAAGGATAGTAAAACCTTACTTTGATTATAACAATGCAAAACGGTCAATAAATTCGTTCATCTCTGCGCATGAATGTATGAAACTTCCCATATGTGCATGGGAAGGTAAAAATTTATCTATCATTGCAGGAATGTATGAATTTGTCGATTTTTGCAAAAGAATGTATGAATCTTTATTTGAAAAGGAATACATGAATCTGTTCATGTTTCCACAGGAATTTATGAATTTATCATCTAGGAGCTGGACTCATTCATTTTTTCACCTTCGCACAGCACCGTACGAGTTTGTCCTTGTCTGCACAAGAATGGAGGAATCTGCTCTGCCATGGATGAGGTCTTAGGTCTCGTTATACAACATACGGTGAGTTCCCCTAAATACTACCTATTATTCAATAGCACAGCAGGGGCTCGATTATATATAAATGGCAGAATTACGGTCAACGAAGATCCATTACTCAGGGGCTATCATGATCAACATTAACGATATTTGTACAAGCCATTACACAGACAGCAATAAGCAATACACCCGTTAACTCAGAAGAAAGTGCAGCTTTCGAAGTTTGAGAAGCCTTCAGCACTACTTTGCCGAACATTAATTTGTTGCTGAATAACAAACTCGATCCCTTGAAATCATTATTTTGTCTGACACGACGACGTCCTGACAAGAAGTCGAATCATCATAATTAACTCGAGTGAGTTTCCATGAAATTTTGCTAAGTTTTCCTTTGAAAAATAAAAATAAAATTTCAGTTACAAATATAGATACATATATATATATATATATATATATATATATATATATATTATATATATATCATATATATATATATATTATATTATATATTTATATATATATATATATATATATATATATATATATATATATATATAATGTACGCTCGCGCGCTTGTATAAAATAGTATATAAAGTATATATATATATATATATATATTATATATATATATATATATATATATATATATATATATATATATCTCAGAGAAAGGCAAATTAAGAAAAGAACGTTAATTCCTGACAAACTTTTAAGAGACTACGCTCCGAGAAGTGTAATGAAAGTAAATTAATTGACAGAATGAGCTCATTGTTCAAAATTTAAAGAGTATTTCCTTTTCATTGAAGTATTCCGACGTTTGCGTGGGACTGTCGGTAATGCCTATTAAAACGCCTTCCGTACACAAACCATTGTTCAGTCTAAGCGTCAATGTAATGCCCATTGCTCTTATCAGAGTTGAAATCTTGTCGTTAACTGCAATGAAACGAAGTGGTTTTAGTTTTTGAAAGAACCCCTGAGGGACTGGAAACTGCAATACAAACAGCTTGTAACGCATTTCACTAGATTTCACTAGTGGTTGTTAACATTTCTTTGGAACGAAACCCATTCAGTAGTTTTTGTTCCATTCAATTCCTGGTGCGAGCGATAGTGTGCCACTACTGCTCGCGCCATATCGGTAAAATCGGTAACAATTCATCACTTCGGTAATTTAAGGTAATGAAAATATCGGTCATGTTCGAACCCTATTAGTGGCTCATAAGGAATACTTGGAATACGAAAAGATTTTCGAGCTATAATCTCATAATAAAACGCTAGAATTTAATGATTAATAACACGAATTTACTGATGACAAATTTGAATCAAACCACACTGCCACTTTTCCAATCGATATCAGTACCGATGTCGAAAGTATAAAAAAATCCTGCAAATGGTGACAGAATTCTTACAACGCCGAATCTTTATTAATAAAAACAATGTTGTGACATTTACCTTTCCTGCTTGGCTTTCCACATGGCAAAGCGCATAGAACCTCTGAAAATAATCTCCCGTCCATTTTTAATTTTGAAGCAAATCTAACTTGTCACAACAAATAACAAAATACACATAAAAAAATACTTCCCCTGAGTTTTGTTAAGCGAAAGTAACACGAAAAAACAAGCTTAGCTAACTTTCTGGTTTTTATATTATTGTTTTTTCTATTTTTGTATTTCCCTTTACCATCTCTTATTTCCTAATGAACGCCATATTCTTTGGAAGACTGAATTTAAAGTCAACGGCGCCTGTGGGCTTGTTATATATGAATAGGGTTCATCTTCCGAATAATAATAACAATAATATAATAGTAATAATATCCGTAAGAATATTCTTTCGCCTAGTTCTGGATAAAGCATTCATGTCACCCCTCTTTCAAACTCGATCGTCATTATTTAAATCGTTGGGATACGCTCCTGTCTCTCCTCAACTTCGAATAGAAGAATCCAGAATTTTTCTTACAATATTCGCCACCCTCGAATGAATTCCTCTAGTCAATTAAGACCAGAGGAAACGGAATTTCTCTCTCTCTCTCTCTCTCTCTCTCTCTCTGCATATATATACGTGCATATATAATATATAAAACTATAAACACATATTTACAGACATGCATAAATATACCTTACCTACATAACATAAACATACATATATATATGATATATATATATTATAATATATATATATATATAATATATATATGTATATATATATAAAATTATATATATATATATAATATATATATATATATATATATACACACATATATATATTATGATGGATGACAAATGTTCGAACAGGAACAGAAAGGGCGTTTATCAAATAAGAAGAGAACATACAGACGCAAAATATTTTTGAAGGGGCTTGATGAAAGGAAGGTGGAATTGCTTTGGAACGTTGACGAGGCCGAGTTGACTCGAAGATTGCTCGAAGATTTCAGAGGAAAAGGTCGAAACAAATCTGACCCGGAAAATAAATAAGAGTGAAAATGAGACGGGGGAATCTTCTGATCTGTCAAATTTCGTTTTTGACGTCTTCAACAGAGTTTCAGTTCAATAGTCTGAAACTTTGTTTAAATAAAGAAATGAGGAAAGTATGTCATAAACAATGCCGAATCTTGTTGGTATAAAGTACCAGGAAAATTTGGAAAATAAGTAATTATAGTTCTAGCAAATCAACTGGTTAGTTACATTTAAAGAATGACGTCAATTCTTTCAGTTCTAGGTTTCAGAAACTATAAAGTCACCCAAATCACATAAAAACTAACTAGAGATTCATCTTTGGAAGTCTAGATGATACCGAATAAAAAAAATGGTGGTAAATTGATTAACTGATTAAAAAAATTCCACAGAAATCAAATTTCTGAGAAATCTGGTAAATTATAAATGAAGTCTTAACATCAATTTTGTATTTCACAACTGCCTATCAGAAAAGAATTAGATATTTATACGTTAATCCCGAATAGTTACATCGTATACTTATAAGCATTATAATATTTGCAATTTAATTAAAACACTTTAAGGAATATTCACCAAACTTCCAGAAACGTGTCAATTTTTATTTTCTTATATTGCCAGAAGATAACCTCCATGGTAAACAAATATATACGAATGTGCTCTCTCTCTGAATTGTATTATATACTACACACACACACACACACACACACACACACACACACACACACATATATATATCTATATAATATATATATAGATAGATATATATATATATATAATATATATATATTATCAATTTGAAATATAAGTCCACAGTTTCCACATTTCTAAATTTCTATCCGTATACCAGACAACACGGGATAATGTTTTTCAAACCTACAGAATATTCCCGAAATAGACATCCCCACCCGCCCCCTCCACCGCCAAAAAAAGGACTCAGATAAAATAATAAAACAAAACGAAGAACCAACAGTTAAAAGTAGCACCGTTCGTCTAATTGATCACCTCGTTGAAAAAAAAGGGGAAAGAGAACAAAGGGAAACGTGAAGGGATGGAAATAGTTAAAAGAGAGAGAGAGAACAAAAAAAATATGAAGCACCATCTCCCACCCAAACCCTCAACCATTCCATCCACGAACCGATAAATCATTTTTTCCAAATACCATGAGCTCGCTTTCTCCACTAAATTCAATTTTCTATCTCAAATGATTACGTAAAGTTCCCAGTAACCTGCTCTCTCTCTCTCTCTCTCTCTCTCTCATTTCCGTCATATGATTAAGAGGTCAAAAGGCATACCTTTCTGTAACCATGACTGAGAGGACAATTACCAAAGTACTTATAGTTAAGCGACTCCTAAATTCCAGAATATATTCAAACTGAAACGAAACACTGTATTGTGCCTCCTATACTAGACTTGAAGGCACATGATCGTCCTTCAGAAATAATTATGAAATGTCAAGTTTTCCTACTATTCCTAAACTAGGAATAGCCATTGTGGTAATCAAAACCAGTAGAGGGATTGCTGATGAATTAGATACCAATAGCTTTTATCATACAACTGTGCACGAGAAGTTTCCTATTGAACATGTGGGAGACTATCTTGCATTACACAGTGAATGCTTTGCTATTTGAATTTTGGAAGATACGTATTTAGAATCGGCCTGTCTGGAATATCCTTTGCCCTATGGAAATATTTTCTTAAAACTAGGCCTATCATGCCTGGTGTTCCCTGTGGGTAGACTGAATAGGCTCTACCTTCCACCTTTCTATAACGACTTGATCAGTCAGACCCTCTGGGCGAACTCGGTCAAGATAAGTTGTAATCTAAAGAGTCTCATGTTATTGGGTGTACCTGATAGACCATTACTGGAACTTCTAAGACTATATTCTGTTCCCATTAAACAGCAACAGAGACCTATGGGATTCCTAAATGATACTGTATTTTGAGACCCATTGCTACGGGTGAGTTAAATGGATCTCAATTAAACCTGGGTAAATTTAGGTTCTAGGATTACGTATCTACCTGTTAAAATCAATGTAGTTGGTTTTACTTCATCTAGATGTTAACTCTACTTTTGGCGAATACAGCGTATTTTTTTCTAAGGATGTGACCTACAACTGAATAAATCTTCACGTACTTTTCCAAATTTAAATACACATCAAGTGTAGGTGTTGACCTAAGTTTGATAAATACAGCATATGTTTGTTTAGGGGAAGTGACCTTCAATTAAATACATATGTCAAGAACTGTTCCTATTAGAAAAGTTTTTTTTTTTCAGTACATTCAAATGCGTTTTATCGCAAAAAACGACTACCTTGCTCTAAAAGGCTATTCTCGTGGAGAACAATGGTATTTCTAAACTGTACAAAAGCTAAATTATATACGGCTGCTACATACGATATGAATCTATGACTCATGAAAATTACTGTGAAGCCCTAAGGTAAACTAAGTGATAAGGTAGCATCCAAAAATTCATTTGCATTTTTGGCTAAAATAATTTCTAACACCGTATCTGGTATGAGTTAATCTCCTCATTATTTAATGCTTATTAAGCAGCATCCTTGAAACACCTCAGATTTCCTACAATGTCATCAGCAATGAACAGCTATTTGTGATCATCCTATGGGGAGAAATCTAAAACATTCATTAAATAAAAAGACCAAATCCATCCAAGTTTTTTTGTCATAAATTAAAATTTATGAAACTCTGGGGTTTCTGAAAGATCTATTCCAATGATCTTCGCATCTAATTGAACGTAACAAATGGATAACAAAAATAGGTCGAAAACAATTGCATAAGAAAGTTGGCACAGTTTGTTTTTCAATCCCAAATTAAAAACCAAAAAATTCTCCTTCCAATTCCCATGGAATTGAATTAGAGAGAGAATGAGTGATTCCCCCTTCCGTTTAATGGAAACAATACAATGAGCAAATAAAGAAAAGGAGAAACACCGCTAATGCCAGTTAAACAATGGCCAAAAAACGATACTCGAAAGCGTTTTGAACCCACATCTGCCCTTGTCCCCCATAATTTCTTTGGATCGGTATGAAAAACGCCCCCCATCCGAGGCTATCCCTATTGTAACACTTTAACTGCTCTACACAAGTTGGCTTTGTATTTGGAGAACAAAGGGGGTTTCTTTTAATAGAGGGTGGGTCGGCCTCCCCTCATTTACATTCCGATTTGGGAAGGCCATTCGAATTCGACATCACCCACCACCGACAGACATGAAGCCACTAGCTAAGAATAAAGGCCTAATGGAGGAGCCCCTGAAAATCTCCCAAAGATAGGTTAGGGGATTTAATCACAGTTCTCCCTCTCTCTATTTACTGACCACATTCAAGAACAATTAACGTCATAAATATTCTATATGGTATCCTCAGCTACTATACCCTACACTTTCTCTTTCCAGCATCTATTTTAGTATAATTAGCATTTTCAAATCATCTCTCTCTCTCTCTCTCTCTCTCTCTCTCTCTCTCTCTCTCTCTCTCTCATCCCTTTAAACAACATACATTAGACTTCCAAAGTTAACTGTTGATAGGCGTCAGAGATTAATGAACAAAATCCCTATATATCAACCAGAATTTAATAAGACTCAAAGCTTGGGTGATCATAAGTTTCAAGGGATTCATCTATTTAACTTCCTTATCTGAATAAATTTTAGGAACATTACAAAGTATTGAGGGAAGTACGAATTAAGAACTACGAATATGTATGCTACACGCTATCGAGATATCGAATCAAGAATAAAAAGTTGCTCACTGAATGTCTAGTGCTTTTATCAAACCCAGAGTTATTTTCCTAAATTTCTATTAATATCTTGAAATTAATATTCGTAGCCTTTTCGTACTCATCAAAATCAGGCACTTGGTTGTACCAGTTTATATACGTAATTAACTATGTAGTCGTGATCTAATTCTCTCGTATTTATCACACATACAGTTCGCAATCTGATTTTTGGAGGTTATTTATATAAATCACAACCGCATGCCTTGATTGTTTGGTCAACTACAAAATTTGAACCTTTTGATCTACTCGTCTGAATTTCATCAAAAGTAAAATCTGTCGCAGTAGTGTCTAGAATTTATCAACTCAAATTGCCCGGTAACTTATACAGGTTTTTAATGTCAGTGGGGCTCAAATACTAAATATTAAAATAACAGCACTTATATATAACAACACGTGAAACATTTGCAAAGTTTTATTCCTTTAAATGAATAAGCATAGAATGTCACTTTATGACGGACATTTTGTTCAAAGCGAAGTGCAGTCGTAAACGATCTCCATATGATACCAGTCTGTAATTTATTATCAAAACACAAAAAGTAGAAAATTAATGAATCAAGGTAAACGTTTCAAAGCAAAACTTGTGTGAAATATAGACGAAAATCAAAGTAACATCAACTCCCAAAACATGAAACAAGGATGTCAGAAAGATATATACAATATGATACCTGTTCGATACAATTTGCCATCCAATTACCACTTCCACCCATTTACTTAACGTAAAACAAACCTGTTCCCCTAAATAAGGCTTTATACTGTCAAATAAGTGAACAAATAGTTAGGGAATATCAAACATATTATATTATTGAATATTCAACACCTGCACCAGGTACATTCGTCGTAATGCCTTATTAAAATTAACCCAAACACATGGCCAATTTATTTCCCCAAATTCATACGTAGTAATTAACATAATTGCTACTAACCCCAAAATATAACGTCCGATTTGTTCAATATTTACGAAAGTATTTAGATCAGAGTGTTTAAAGCAAAAAGGTGTCTGTATATATATATATATATATATATATCTATTATATATATAATATATATATATATATATATATCTATATATGAAAATATACGTATATATAGACTTATTATTAATATATAATATATAGATTATAATATAATATATATATATATATATATATATATATATTGTTATTACCTATATGCACTAATAACCAATTCATTTGTAAGTCGGGTAATGACGAGATGGAGATGCCTTTGACATGTTTACGCAACTCTCTCTCTCTCTCTCTCTCTCTCTCTCTCTCTCGCTCGCTCCTCTCCTCTTCTCTCTCTCTCTCTCTCTCTCTCCTCTCTCTCTCTCTCTCTCTCTTTTCACCTAACAGTTTTTAATAACTTCGTCCTCCAATCGGTCCACCACAAAAAAACTGATCGGTCTTTTCACCAATACTATAAAGTATACTGAAACTTCCTATCTCTGCATTTCTCGCACTGAAAAATTACACGGGATAAAACAAAGGGGGTTCTTTAAAACTGAGATACAATTAATATTTGATAAAATATAAACCTTGAAATTACTTAGTAATTACTTACTATGAAACATAATA
Source organism: Macrobrachium nipponense (assembly GCF_015104395.2). Lineage (NCBI taxonomy): Eukaryota > Metazoa > Arthropoda > Malacostraca > Decapoda > Palaemonidae > Macrobrachium > Macrobrachium nipponense. Next base: position 19,243,163 of record NC_061108.1, on the reverse strand, counting down.
TTCCATAATATAATCTTATTTTAAGCCTTTCAATACAAGCCTTGTTCCCTGCATTTAAATACATACTTATAAGCCCTTTTGTCATAACATCTTTACTGTTTTTTCCACGCGTGTAATAATACACATATGTCTCTAACTAAAATAAATTAGTCAATGACATTATTACACACAAAAAACAAATTATATATATATATATAATATATATATATATATATATATATATATATATACATATACTATATATATACACGTATGTCCAGCAGTCGAATATTACCGATAAATTTGCTGTCCATTCCTGTAAAATCACATCATATTAATAGTAAAAATAATTGCCCTTAGCCATTCGCTGTCATAGAAAACTAATATCGTACCAATATCTTCATTGCGCTTATTAATACGGATGGCTGAGACGCCAACATTCGCCCAGCTCCCATCAAATGTAAGAAACTCATACGCCCATAAATGTCAGAGAAGCGGAACTTTGTTGGGCCAAAACTGGTCTGGGGCAAGAGCTTTCCTCGTTTTCGTGTCTCTACCTTCTCATTCCATCTGAGGCGGGAATAGGCCCCGGAACCGATGGAAAGGACCAATATAATGCCGCGGGAAAAGGACGAAATAACCTCGTCCTTGACACCGTCTGATGGAAAGTTGTAATTTTTCTTGTTTTAAAACCTCAAATTCAATCATAAGTGCAAAATGATTGCAATGCCATGGAAATGTCTTACACTTCAGCCCACAATTCCACTTTACTAAAGGGTCAGAGCTGGAAATAAAAGATAAAAAGTAGTCTACTTAAGAAAGAAAGAAAGAAAGAAAATATTGTGAATGACATCCGGTTTCCTTGAAAAATGTACTAAAACCAACATCTATGGGCACGTAGGCAAATAGGTATGCAATGCGCCAAACACACGTAGATGTGTTACAATATATATGTGTGTATGTATATATTATTATATAAAAATACATAAAATATATATGTATATATAATGTATATATACATGTATACATACAAACAATATATATATATTATATATATATATATATATATATATAATATATATATATATATATACAGTAATAATGTAAAATAGGAAAGCATAAATGACACAGCTGTTATAGCTACACCCGCCATACTGTGACTATTGTAGTTTTTCTTACAATACTCCTGCCCTGATGATGTCCTTGGCAGATTGGCTGAAACAAAATATCCTTCTTTTTATATATAAAAAGAAGGATATTTTGAAAGTTGCCCTTAAGTAATCGACTCCACATGAATTAAGATTGATTGATTGTATGGTGTTTTTTACGTTGCATGAAACCAGTGGTTATTCAGCAACGGGACCAACGGCTTTACGTGACTTCCGAACTACGTCGAGAGTGAACTTCTATCACCAGAAATACACATCTCTCACTCCTCAAAGGAATGACTGAGAATCGAACTCGCGGCCGATGTGGCAGGACAACGCCATACCGACCACGCCACTTAGGCGCTTTAATTAGGATTGATTACATTTATTGTTTTTGCATGTTACGAAGTAACAGGACCACACAATGAGAAATCGCACAAATATTTATACACATACTTTTATATATATATATATATATATATATATATATATATATATATATATATATATATATATATATATATATATATAATTGTAAAGGAATATTGATTTATTGAATGTAAAATTGCAGAAAGGTTGAAAATTGATATTTGCATAGAAAAAAATGTGTACACTAGACACAGATGGCAGTAGCGCTTGGCGTAGCGTAGTCCGCCAAAGGATAATGTATCGAAACAATGATATTTGGTCCATGGATGTCTAGCGTGAGTCTGGTATATAAAGGCCCAAAACGACGATTTTCGTTGGAGCTGAAACAAACAAGTGATTATAATAGTGTATCAAGTTTTGAGGAATATATGGTAATGTATTGTTTATCCATTTGGACGTTTTCTTGTGTGATGTAACGTTGGTTGCCACTAACTTTTTGATGTTACAGTGAATTATATTTTGTGTTGAGTCAGAGCCTTTTGTGAAAACTGTTAAAATATAAGAACTCGTGCAACTATAAATGTCAGAGAGGAGCAACTTGAATGGAACAAAACTGGCCAGGGGCAAGAACTGTTCTTGTTTTTCTGTTTCTGAGACCGAGGTGACCTTGGGAACCGATGGAATAAGGACGAAATAATCTCTTCCTTGACGTCTCCTGATGGAAAGTTTGGGGTTTTAAACTTCTAAACGTTCATATTCAATGTTAATTCAAAGGAATTTCTAATCTATGATACAGAGAGCCAAAAACATCAGCACTTCCTCATCATACCTGTGGGCTACTACTGTTTGAACCAGATATCGGCTTAAGAATATGTCCATGAAGCAGGATGGCATTATTATTACCTTCTTAATTTTAGCCGTAAAAATAAGACAAGATGCAGGATATTAAATGGTAATTTATTTGCTGGATCAGTTGAATTACAACAACTCTTGGAATTTCCGGTACCTCTTCTCATCTGTAAGGCTAATATTACGAAGGAAACAATGTGTGTGTGTGTGAGAGAGAGAGAGAGAGAGAGAGAGAGAGAGAGAGAGAGAGAGAGAGAGAGAGAGAGAGAATTAGTAAACGTACATAAATGGAATATTACTCCGCTAAGATCACATCACATTACTATGATCAAAATAACTTCCATCAGGCCTTGGCGGCGATGAAAAACGGGGAACGACTCAGAACTTTTGTAATTCTACATTGTATTTGTTATTAGTGCGGATGGCTGGAGAGCCAACTTTCGCTCGAGCCCCTTCAAATATAAGAACTCACGCACCTATAAATGCCAGAGAGAGGGAACTTTATTGGGCCAAAACTGGCCTGGGGCAAGAGCTTTTCTAGTTTTCCTGTCTCTACCTTCTCATTCCGTTTGAGACTGACAGTCTTGGGAACCGATGGAAAGGACCAATTTCGATGTCACGGGAAAAGGACGAAATATCCTCGTCATTGACGAATTTTTTAAGGTTTCAAACTGTTAAACGGTCATATTTAATGTTAATCCAAATGAATTTCTACGCTATGATACATCAGCACTTGCTCATCATACCAATGAGCTAATGTTTGAAACAGATATCGGCTTTAAGTCAGTGAAACAGAATAGCATTATTGTTCCTTTACCCTTAGAAATTTAGGCCTTACAGATAAGAATAGGTACAGGAAATTCCAAGAGTTGTTGTAACTTAACAGGCTAAGCACATAAATTAGTATTCAATATATTTAACGTCACATATTTTTGAGAGGCAAGAATGCACACATGCACCCACAAGCTTGCTTGCTTGCTTACACACACAAATATATATATATATCATAACACTATCTTATTGCATTTGTTAATAATACGTATTGCTGGAGAGCTAACGATCGCCCAGCTCCCTTCAAACATAAGAACTCATGCCCCTATAAATGCCAGAGAAGGAACTTCACGAAACCAAAACCGTCCAGGGGTAAGAGCTCTTCTTGCGTTTCTGCCTCTGGCTCCTCACTCTGCCTGATAGTCTATAATCAAAATATGACCTGAACCCCCATCACCCCCCAAAAATTGCAAGAAATTGTTTTATTGCATTTATTTGTTGTTTCATGTGTAAACCATATAACAAAAGTTTACCAAAATTGGGTTACTCAACATGGGTCAAAATGGCGTCGTGGTTGATGGCCGCCTCTGCCACTAGAAACACCTAATATTCTGGTTAGGATGGCAGTTAGCTCTTCCGTACTTTGATAAGTGATAATTTCAGTGAACAAGTGACTTTATAAATGTATAAATAACGTTTATCCCATTATTCAAGGCTTATAGGAAGTTTATAGGTGCAGTCATAATGTTGTGATGTCATTCTGCAATGAGGTCAAATTTGTTGATACACGCACTCATTTAGTTTATTGCTTTCATTCAGCCACTCCAGCTTTGAGATGTTACTAACATTAATTTCTGTTTTTATATCTGAGCATGAGAAAATGGCTAGTCGCGGAAATTGTCCTTTATGTGGCTGTGAGATAGATGATGAGACTGTGGTGATTGGGGAAAAGGGATCTGAAGGATATCAACAAGGCCAGCATTGACAGAGACGACAGTATTGTGGTAGTTGCTAGTACCGAAGTGCATAAAAAAGCAAATAGAATTGTTCAAGAAAGCCAAGCTACAACCACCTCAACCTCTCAAAAGGACCGTTGGACCTTTTAACAGCAAATCACACTGTTTGTTCTGCGGCAGAGATAATAAAATCACTCTATAGCGCCGATTTTCATGATTCAGCTGTGTCAAAGCAGATTCATTTGTGGAGACAATCCTCTCACATTGGGAAGATTGTAATGATGATTAGGCACTCACTGTTCGTGGTGGAATTGAGTATTTCGGAAAGGATCTTCATGCTGCTGATTGTTTGTTTTATCGGTCATGTGACATCATCAATTTTCGCACAAAACGGGCCAATCCTTTGCAGTATAAAAATGGTCCACTTGAAAAGAAGCCACGAAATGTTGGAAGACCAAAGGACTCTGACAAAGAGCAAGCCTTCGTCAGAATGTGTTCGTTCTCAGAGGAAAATGATGAAGAACAACTGACAGTGGATGATCTTGCTAAGAAAATGGCAGAATATCTGGTTCAGCCAGATTCTGTGGTCTATGGCAACCAGTACCTAAAATCAAAACTGGTAAGGCATTACGGGGAATCTATATTCATTGCTGAGCAAGAGGGGTTACATGATATTGTAACATTTCGTGAGAAAACCAGTAGTATTCTGAGAGACTATTTAGCCAGCCAAAAAATGATGAAGAGGCTCAGAAAAGAGCCATCATACAGACTGCGGCTAAACTGATTAAGAGCGACATTAAGTCAATGATCACACCTTCACTCGACCAATATCCTGATATTTTGGCCTAGAACTACAATCTGCGATAGAATTCATTTCATCAAGCTTGCAATGCTTGCTCCAACATTTATTTGTTGGCAAAGACACTTGCAGAAAGGTGGCGAATATTGGACAATCTATTGTACAAGCTGTGCGCCCTAAGGCTTTGATAATCCACTGATGGAAGGACCTACACCTCCATTGCCACCGACTATGCAGCATTCACAGTGAAACACTACGGCAAGGCTACGGTAGCCTTCGATGGTTACAGTGGTGGTCCGAGTACAAAGGACAGTACACATCAGTGACGAAAACAAAATCATGACGGTCAAAAGGTGAGTATCATTGAAACAAAATTCCCTGGAAAGATGGAAGATTTCTTTTCCAATAACGAGAACAAACAGACACTGAACCATATGATTGCAATTGCATAAAAATCAGAGGATGCCATTTGATACATCCTATGGGAGATGCTGACTTGGACATTGTGAGGACAGCAGTATCAATGTCATCTGAAAAAAACTACCACGCTCATAGGCGAGGACACAGATTTGTTAGTGCTACTGCTTCATTACGCATCTCCCAGTGATGGTAAAAAGCTCTGCTTCAGGTCAGATAAAGGGAGTCCTACTGTAGTGTATGACATAAAGGTCATAAAGCAAATTGTTGGTAACGAGATCTGTCAAAGTTTGCTGTTTCTGCATGGATTCACAGGATGCGACACCACTTCCAGGATATTTGGAATTGAAAGCAGTCTACTCTGCAAAAGCTGATTAAAGGTGATCCAATCCTGCAAAGATGTGCAAAGGTCTTTATTACACCTGGACAAGATATGGATGCTATTGTAGACTCTGGGTGTGCACTCATGGTGTCTCTGTTCAATGGCAAACCTGAGGACAACCTACCTGCTGTCAGGTATGATCGTCTTCGCAAAAAAGTGAGTGTGGCAAAAAGCTTTGTGATACCTCTGAATGACTGCCTCCAACATCTTCGGCTACAAAGTATCATTCTCTGAGAAGTTATCTCCAGGTCATGCAATGGATGGGCAAGGGTGATGATATGGACGTCACTCAATGGGGGTGGAGCCTACAAACCAACAAACTAGCACCAGCGATGATTGACATTGCACCTGCACCAGAAACACTCCTGAAAATGATTTGTTGCAGCTGTTCTGGTGCTTGTAACACACACCGTTGTACTTGTCGAAAGCATGGGGGGCTAGACTGTTCTCGTGCATGTCGTCAATGCTAAAATGGCCATTGTTACAACATGCATCATGATTCAGTATCGGATGAAGAAGTGGAAATGTGAAATATGGAGATATGAAGCATTAGTCGCCATATTTGTATGACGTCATTTTGACCCATCTCCGGTACCCCAATTTTGGTAAACTTTTGTTGCATTAATGTCGACACATAAAAGAATAAATCAACACCATAAAACAATTTCTTGCAATTTTTTTGGGGGGGTTATTGCCTACTTTGACTGGACTATGAGCCTGAAATAGCCCCGGGAACCGATAGCGGGAAAAGGACGAAATAACCTCGACCTCGAAGTCTACTGATGGAAAGTTGTAATATTTTTTTTTTGTTTTAATATCTTACATTAAAGGAAATCTCCAAAAGAATTAACGTACTAGAATATATAGACTAAAACATCAACCCTGAGTCTTGTTTTACGAGGGAGTTCATGGCAGAAAGTTAAGCTATTTATTAGAAGTCTTTTCAAAAAATATAGCTGTCTAACATCAATGACAGTTGGTTTGTTATGGTCAAATCGTCTTAAATATTCCATTACAAGTAGATACACCTATACACACCTACAGATAGTATATATATATCACACACATATATAGGATTTCTTTCTGCTCTCTGATATATATATATATACTTTGACATTTAAAAATCTTAAACAAGGACAAAGAGTAAAAGGGTAAGAGAGTAATTTACATCTTCCCACCCAATCAGCAATGAGCAAGAAAGGTTCAACAACCGACAAGTATCATTCAGGTCAAGGCATCTGAAATTACTGCGAACACACACACACACACAACACACACACACACACACACACACACACACACAACACACACATATATATATATAAATTATACATATTTCACATATAGTTTATGGGAAGATGTAAATTACTTCGTCGTTAGTCAATATTTCAAGTGTCCTAAGTAAATTACCCCAGACACAGAAATATTTATCACCAGCAAGTATTTATTATACACATATATATATATAAATTTATACATATTTTCACATATGTTTTATGGGAAGATGAAATTACTTTTCGTCTTTATTCAATATTTCAAGTGTCCTAGTAAATATACACCAGACACAAGTAAATAGATATCACACAGCAAAGTATTTATTATAACATATATATATAATTATAAATATATATATTATATATATATATATATATATATATATATAGATATATATATATATATGTACTAGGGTTGAAGTGTACCTGCATATGTTAAGGTGTGTAGACTACTCCCAAGAATGAACAGACAATGGCTCAGCTGTCCTTACCTGAAAGATAAGAAGAGAAAGAGATAAATAAAATCTTGTTCAAATACAGTTTCATTTAAAGAGAATCTACCGTTCCCAATACCATCTCCCAACAATTAGTACTTGATAAGTAAATGGAAGTTAGTTTGGCCATTCGTGGGTAATGAAAGATGGATTCTACGTTTTAATTAAGCTAAGACTTGGTTGACAAATAATCTCAGAACTTATATAAGAGCAGAGAAAAGGCCGGGAATTAATCTCAGTGTCAGTAAAATGCGCAAATGGGTTCCACTATTTACCTTTCAATTCATCTTACTCCAGCAAAGAAAAGTTGCAAGACGATGAATCTCATGCAATTAATCCAACTCTCTCTCTCTCTCTCTCTCTCTCTCTCTCTCTCTCTCTCTCTCTCTCTCTCTCTCTCTCTCTCAGTATGTGTGTGTGTGTTTGTGTGTGTCTTACCCCTCTATTTACTGGGATTTGTTGGTGAACTGACATGCAAATATATACATTAATAAAAAAAATTTAAGCTCTGCTAGTAGCTGAAAGGTTTAATTATTCGTGTGAGAACAATTAGGAATAAAGAACCTAGAAAAAATACAAAATGGGTAGAAACTCTGGACGACTTACTCTTGGATATCCTTCCGTACTGGAAGTGGCTGAAAACAAAAGATGTATCATTGTCTAGACCTGAGAGATGGCATCGACAAACTATTTTCGTTCATTTAATCAGATTGCACAGAAGAAATTGTATAGAGGGAGTGATAAAAGAAAGTGACTTCACTTTTTCTAATGTAGCATCTTTCTTTCTGGTCAAGTATTCACGATCCGTAGTACAGGTTTACAGAATGAAGGGCGTTAACAAGATTTAGGAAAAGATGTCCCTTTTTCATCAATAGCTTATGAGTTTTAAATATGGATCCTGATACTGACGATGGAATTCTTACAGGCTTAATTTATCATCGTTCAGTTCGTGAAGAAAATCAACTGCTGAGATTTAGTCACAAGCTACTGAAAGTTCTAACTGGTCGTAAAGCCAGATGATTGGAAAAAGGAAGGTTAATTGCTTGCTTATCTTCAACGAAAATAAGGAAATAATTAAGAGACAAACCAATGTAAAGATGAGCGTAATGCAAGACGAGTTGAAGCAATCAAAAGGCATCTACATACTCGGTCAATCTGGAATGAAAAACAAATGTTCCCGTTCTGAAAATTTGTCAGAGCCAAACCATCCAAAAGCTCTTAGCAATTGTCATGTTCATCATTAAGAAGTTTATTTTTTTCCCTCTTAATAACATAACTCATATTACACAATCTTAAATGAATGAAAAATTGTAGCTTTGGTAACGAGGCAGGAGTGCTTGAGCAAGTACGGAAGTACAAAACTATTATATCATTTCAACCTTAGTAACAACTGTATTAAGATCCAATTGGCGTTCTGAACAGGGAAAACCGGTTGAAAATAGTCACTGACCCCTACAGGGGAGAGGAATATTCATTCCAGGAGGAAAGGTAAACAAAAGAGAAAATTAGAGATGTACGTAAAGCCATGAAAGAACATGGATTCATCTGCAAAAACCTTCTCAAATTAGGACGAATCCATTAACCTTCATAAAAGGGAGTTGTGAACAGATATGACAGAAGACAGACACGACAAGGAATAAATACCCCCTGTAATGACAAGTCGCGTTTGGAGTATCACTAAACTATACAGACAATATAAGAGGTAAGGTAAAAGGAACTGAATAATAATAATAATAATAATAATAATAATAATAATAATAATAATAAAACCATCAACAACTTTGTATAACAACTTTGCAGTTCTCTCTTAACGTTGATTGTTCTAATCAATATATATTAGGGTTATTCTCTCAATCTTACTGGAGGCTGGAATATATTCTCCATATCGTCTGAACTAAATCGAACTAGATTTGTATACAACTTCAGCCTAAAACACAACATCTAAATGTAATAAGCTCTCGCAAATATGAAAAATCTTTGTTCCTTAACATACACGTCTTCAAACGTCGATGTCATCTTTTACGAGCTTTAGAAGTATAAACAAATTTCATTTCGAAGGAACGAAGTATAACGGAATACATCAGTCGTCAGTTTAAGAATACTATTCTGTTACCGGAACATTGTATATCCAAGAAGTTTCTCTGCCGAGATGCTTATTCGTTGTCTTAAGATTAACAGGTCTCAAGTTAAAGTTAGCATATCACAGGCAGTTTCTTCCTAATCTAACTTTTTCAGCCTGATTCAATCCTTTTCTCATGATAACCACCATAGAATGCTTATTTCATCAGTGTCAGCAGCAACTAACAGCAAGTTCGTTTTATATCACTACTCTCAACGGTAATTATTTACTTAATGATTTTTGGCCACTTCTTTCTATATCCAAGGTTCAATAATGCAGAATATTCACAACAGTCTGCTTGGTATGTGGCCCCCAATTGAAACTGCTGCTAGTTTTCCATTTTAAAAAATTCACTGTTTATTTAACATAACAAAATTTTATCATAAGGTTTCCTAGTATCGCCTGAGCAGTAGTGCTAAACAGAAATATTTCTCATTGAATTGAAGTAGACCAGGAAATCATTTCTGTGGTAATATGGGGACCCCCACACAGTACGAAAAATGACTGTTGACTATTATATATTTTTAAGAAATCAAGTATGTTCCAAATGTGCTATACTTGTTTTTTACTTATAAAGGAAGTAATCCAAAATCATTGTTTTCATAAAAAAAAAAAAAAAAAAAAAATGGTTCATGTAATAAGTTAATCCGGGCTAGGTCTCCACAATAAAAAATAAAATATTGCTATGGAACCGTGTAAAAACTTCAAAAAATTAAATATTAGTTCACTGAGAGGCTTAAATGCTTAAAGATTAGGGGGACCATCTTGATATCGTCATTTTGTTTTGCTTTATGGCTCTGATTTATGTTTATCTGTTAATTTGTCATTTTGTTTTGCTTTATGGCTCTATTTTATGTTCATCTGTTTATTCGTGAGTAGAAAATACATTTTTTCTGCAGGAAAAACTTTTTTTTTCCATTTTTTCTAGATAGTACTGGATGCTATACTAACAAGAATTGCTTCAAATGAATTAAGTCCGAGTTTTAGGTCCATAGTCGCAAAATCAGAATACAACTATTCATGAAATATGAGAGATATACGAAATGGAAATGGCGTTTTCCTTAAATGCTACTAGTTTCATTAATATATATCTATATACAATGTTTTTTCAGACATTCGATTATTAAATTACTTTACTTTCATGTGAGCTCAACTGCTTCTTACCATTTATCAGTGCAGCAAAGTAGCAACATATGTACACTGTACATCAATCTTTATATCAATAAACCTCAACCAATATTATCCATACGCACGTACAATGCACAAACAGATACTACTTTATGTTTATACATATGCATATCGGCGTTCATAAATATGCAAATTCATTTATTTGCGAGGTCAGTTTAATGGGCAGTCGAAAGAATAAATACAAATATCACGGCGGCAAATAAATATGTATGCAGATTTCAATGTTTACCATTTTGAAAATATCATCAACACAATATCAAGGGTTGATAAATGACCCCTGTCTTAACCAAAAATTATTTAACTGCGAAATGGGCCCCGTGCTTCGTTTTTCACTAAAATCCTTCTATGCAGGCCATAGGAGCATGCACTGACACTGTACGAGGGCATTGTAAAAACAGCTCCCCCACCCTCCCCACAAGAAAAATAGTTTGCAGTTATTACCACAAGTATTGAGGCAGATCACCATTAAAATGGATAATATATGATCATATTGATTTATTTGCCAATATGGCATCCTTCATATGTTCTTAAAGCCGCTGCAATTCCAGCATCATCATTACTTGAACAATGTGCAGAGAAGTTTGGCTATATGAAGAAAAAAATGGGAAGATATTTCAAACAAACATCAGCCATTTGGAAAAAGATTCAATATTTTTGTACATAGGCCTCCTTCAAAAGTTACTTATTCAAGAGACCATAAGTAAAGGACAAAAGCACACACGATTTTTTACATTTATAAGAGTAATCTTTTTGGAAATACTTTTGCACGCACGAGACCTAGAATTGAACGTTTTGATCGATTCGTTCGAATCCAGATTATTATTATTATTATTATTATCATTATTTTGGTAGAAGACCCTCTTTTAGGCAAATACTGTTAAACAGAATGGCAGAATTAAGCGAGTTGATTTTATATATTGTTTTTTCTATTTTCCTTACAATTCGCTTCTCAGGCTCAGCGATGTTTCTGAGTAACTGACCAATATTCATATTGGGAATTTTCAAAAATTATAAATGCTGAAGGTAATCTTTTATTGGAACAGGATATCAGGTCCAGGTCAAGCAGGGGTCAAGCACTGACGACGACCCCTGCTTGACCTGGACCTGATATCCTGTTCCAATAAAAGATTACCTTCAGATTTATAATTTTTGAAAATTCCCAATATGAATATTGACCAGTTACTCAGAAACATCGCTGAGCCTGAGAAGCGAATTGTAAGGAAAATAGAAAAAACAATATATAAACAACTCGCTTAATTCTGCCATTCTGTTTAACAGTATTATTATTCATTATTATATTATTATTATTATTATATTATTATTATTATTATTATTATTATTATTTATTATTATTCAGTAGAGGAAACCTACTAATATGGAACAAGCCCACAGGGGCCATTGACTTGAATGAAATTCAACCTTCCAAACAATGCGGTGTTTATTAGTTAGATGTAAGAGGAAGTAAAGGGAAATACAGAAAGAAGACACACCACTTATGGAAAAAGACAAAAGAAAATTATTAAATAGATATTTGGATAAAAATGTATCAAAATGCAAGAAGAATAGTATTGGGGAAGCAATACATCGCATTTTCACTTGAACTGCAACTTATGAGTAAGTGACAAATAAGAGGCAATCCGTTGATGGTCCAAGTTATAATTGCAACTATTAAGTCCAAGTCATAACTGCAGCTAAGAAGGAAACAGAAATCTACCACCATTTCAGCTTCCTAAGCGAAAGGTCCAGCTTAATCAAAATTAACAAGCCTACGGAATTGGAGAAATATTATAGTAAAGTCCCGCAATAATTATCCCCCTAAAATTCCCATAAAGTACATAATATTTTTTTATCCCTTTTAAGAACTGAGGCCGACGGAAAGGGATTCCTAATACCCGTTTCTAGTCTATACCCGGATAAAACTTTTAAATGGGACGACAGGGAAAAAGTAGAGCTTAATCACGAAGAAAGAGATACTGCTGCTCCTTAAAGGAAGTAAGCTTATTAAGTCACGAGCAAGAATATGATACGGGATCCCACAGCTTGACAGTTAAAGAAAAGAAAACGTGACTGGCAGTGTAACTCGAGGATTACTGATATCAAGAGATTAACTGATGAAAGATGACCCTTAATGGGTTTTCAAAGGCCTCCTAATTAGAATTCATGACATAATTTCATACAGACTAACCCCTCCATGGCATAAAACTTCAAACTCCCAGGAAAATCAGTCTACTAACTTGTAAATGCAATTCAGACCAACACCACCCCTCTGTAATTGGACAATAATAATGACAAAATCGTCCGTAAAACCTAATAATGTATCTCCGGACACGAGGCAACATCAACTCTCATTGCAGCCCTAGCATTCATTTGCAATAAACACGTCTTCTGTTTACGAACTTTTGACGGGCCGGGGAACTCCCTCTACCGAAAGCGTTTTCGCTGCGATCTCGTTCGAAATCAGGAACGTAATCAACCGGATTTATTTCAGTGGTGAC
>NC_061108.1:19214923-19227423 GCF_015104395.2 Macrobrachium nipponense | reverse complement strand
TATATATATATATATATATATATATATATATATATATATATATATATATATATATATAATATTGGATGTGTATGTATGTTGCACGTATGTTCCAACATAACTCTGAAACGCATTGAACAATTTCAACCAAACTTGGCATACATATGACTTACTATCTGGAAAAGAATACTGAGAATACTGTGGGGGTGAGACATTACTGACACCAAAGAGGGAGGGGTGGGAAGGGGTGACAAGTCAAAATAACCGAAAGGGACATATATTCGTGTCTAATCCATAGTTTTCGAGGTCTCTGAGATTAATAGTGACACTCCAAATGCCCTTACGGCCCAAGTTCAGCCCGGTAGGGGAAGAGGTGAAACATAAAATGTCAAAAATAGAAAAATTTCAGAAATTACTGTCTGAGCCATATTTTTCGAGGTCGCTGAGATGAATGGGGACAAAGCCAAGTTCTGCCCCAATAGGAATGTGTGTGAGAGGGGTGAAATATAATATGTAAGTAATTTTTGCTATAATGTTGTAATGGCCGCAGAATAATTGAAATAAAAAGGGAAAGAAGATTAAATGCAATGGTTTGAATTGGATTACTAAGCGGTGGCGGCTTTTTCTGCTCCGTAAGATTCTCAAACAAGTTTAGATCAATATCATTTCTGGCATTTTGATATTAATATGTTGTTAAACAAACACATATCAATCATTAATGTAATTTTGTTATATGAAGAAAGAAAGAAAGCAAATTTCTAAAACATAAATATTTCATTCAACTATTACTGAACAACCCAACTAACATTCAAAAATCAAACTGGAACTGGAATGCCAAAAATGAATAACAGAAAGAAAGAACTCGCAGAGAAACCAAAAAAACTGCCGAGCTCACCGCAATTAAAAAAAAAAAACAAAAAATTCCTTTAATTGAACAATTAATGAGACCAATAAAGCGAGGATGTGAATCCTCCCCCGGCATATCCAATTCCCGAGAACTCTCAATCGAGTATTCACGTTTATTTAAAAAAGAAATAAAAAAGTAATGAAGAGTGAATATTGAAAGTTGTAAGAACAGGAAGGAAAAGGGAAAATCTATGCAAAGGGATGGAGTAATATAGAGAAAATAAACAAACATTGCTTTAAAATTTATTTTATAAGAATGAAGGCTGGAAGGGGTTATAAAATCATCATTCTGCTTTACCATGTTTATATGAAATGAGCATATGATCAAATCTTAAAAATTATTATATTGGGTTCTATGGACCGAATGTGACCCAGTGCAGAAAATACCAGACTCCTAAGGCAGCATTAGGTTTCACTATAAATGTCTGCCACTGTCCTGAAGCCTTTAGCCCCCAAAACCAGTGCCAAGTTACGTGAAGCGGAATTATTAATATTTTCGATATAAGTTCTCGTTGACCTTCCAAAGAGGATACAACCAACATCCTTATTCACTTTGATAGAAATTATGAACATGCTGCTGTCATGTTAAAGAAAGCAATTAAATATTACCAAGGGTGATTAAAGATCGGTAATCTAATTAGTCAATGTGACCACAACGTGTTATAAGGTTGAATTGGTGCGTCAGAGTCAATTTGAAGCATAGCGATTGTTCAAAATTCAAGCGATCCTATTGAGATAAATATTTTACAGAGTTTTGACACACATCCAACTCACACATATGCGGCACACAAATATAAATACAAAAGTATATACAGTGTGCGTGTGTGTGTGTGTCCAAAGATCCAAAATACCCCACAACAAAATATGAACATTATAGTGCAGATAAGCGCAACTACAAATCATTGCCTTGAGTCAGTATTAAAGACGGGCAGTACTAGACAGCAACCAAAAGCCAAATGGCAGAGTTAATTATTAAAGAGATGTCGATTAAGAAGATAAATGTCAAACTCTCTCTCTCTCTCTCTCTCTCTCTCTCTCTCTCTCTCTCTAACACACAATTATACTATTGTTACCGAGCCACTATAAAAGAGGGCGGGCTGGGGGGTATTCTTAGAATCTGTTCCCTAATCTTCCCAGACCATTTATTTAGTCTTCCATAAGTCGAACTGCATAATGACTCGAGAGATTCCCTTCTTATCACAAAGCAAACGAAGCCAATATCAGAATGAAACAGAAGTGACCGTGTTCATATCCAATTAGAATTTTCCACTCCACAAACATAGATTGTCATATCGATATTTAAGACAATATCCCTTAAGGAGGCAAAGCCTAGTTTAAAGAAAAAAGCCCCTTTTGAACGTGTATCTTAGTTCACTTAGGAAACAGTCTTAAATCTAGGATCATTCTCGTTCTTCTGTTAATATTACTTTACGATTCACATAAAAATCTGAGATACCCACAAGAACATAAGTGTTTAGAAAGTGAAACTCTAGCCTTTACCATAACATATTTACGTATAGTTCAACTTCCATTGGAATACAATCTTAATTACTGCTTGCCCTTCTCATGGATTTTTTAGTGACAAAGTGGTTCGAGAAGGAATAGAAGATTTAGATGGTATTAAACTATAGCCACTTGACAGACCTGGCATACATATAATGGTGACTATTTTAATTAGGAAGACACTACAGGACTTGCAAATCTTGCTTAACAGAGTACATCATATATCTAGAGGGATGAAACTTAATTTAATAATTTAAAAGAAGCTCAAATGATTGGTACCAAATATCACAGAAGTACGAAAAAACCTTAAAAGAAGCATATATCAAGGAAGTTAAGGTTTTCAAATTTCAAGTATTCCTGAGCTGGAATCTAGTGAGACAAAAACAGCCGAATACAAAAATTGGTTAGCTCAATATAGTTCGGACACCAAACAGAACTGAAATCGCTAAGAAACTGGTCTAGTAAGATCTGTATTGCTACACCACACGAATCATACTATGACAATGATCTATATCTAAATGATTATGTTAAATTTGAGGGATATAAAGCTTTTAAGAACGAATCTAGGGAATCAGATGACTGGATAGGTAAGCCATGATACCATAAGGGGGAATTACGGAAATTCCCCATATGTAAGTGATATCATGATAAAGTGGAGACGGAGATGGCAAAGGCAAGCCCTCTGCACCACTTCAGGAATACAAAGCAGTATTCAGATGTGTGGGATATCTGCGTAAAATTATTATATTTGAAACTTAGGGTGTCAAGTTAGGCCCTTAGGCACTTTTGGCCAATAAATGCACAAGGCTGTGAAAAGAGGGAGTTAAAAGTAAAGAGAGCCACAAAATACAGAAGATAGACAACAAGGATCAAAAGGTGGAACTGGGAGAAAACCCCACAGTTTCTCTAAGAATTAATAGTTTGAGAGGCTAGAGAGCAAGACATAAGAAAGGAAGTGGGACGGGGAAGTAAAGTAAGAGGCTAAAACACCCTTATTAATGCCCTACAGCGCAAGACGTGAGGTGCGCTGACGGCTCTGTCAACCTACGGGGGCAATCAGTGTAATATAAAAGCATATATAAAAATAGATAGCAAAAGGTGCCCTCAGTATAATAATAGAAAGAGACAGACTGGAAAAGCTTTGCAAAACAAATTCTTCCGTTGAAATATGGTGAACAAAACATATACAAACGACATGAAAAAAAAATACGAATTTGCAATTAGCAAAGATTAAGGGCACTGGACATGTGAACTTGATAGAAATTAACGCAGCATGCCAAACACCCGTTTATTGAAATATTGGATGTGCATGAAAGTGACTTTCGATTTAGACCCCTTAATTCATACTGTTCAGTATATGAATAGCTTGCAGTTTCATAAAGACTCTACCAACTGAAGTGTAACCAAGGGAAAGAGAATTTCCAGTTAATTTTTTGTACAATAAACTGTACTGCTATTGATGCTAATTTTGAGCTAATATTATTATTATTAGTTAGGTTCAATATAATTCATCAAATGAGCTTAATTGCTTTTAGCTAGTTATCGTCTTGTTAGAATCACAGTTTAACAATAATAAATAAAAATTACGCTTAATTGCTTCTTGCTAGTTGTCTTTTAGAATTACAGTTATAAAACAAATTTTATCCTCCAAACAAAAAAGATGATAAAAGAATCTAGTCCATAAAAAATCAGGTTCTAAAGAAAAGATCTGTCGTTTCCTCAAACAGAATAAAAACGTTATTATTCATAACCGATTCTTTTTGTTCTCATCTTCGTTATTTTGCTCACATTAAAATCAGCCATAAACTGATTTCTTAAAATTGTAAACCCTTTCATATTGATGCTCACATCAAGTCTTGAATATCTAATCGCAATTTTGACAACAATGGCTAACTATGTAAAAATATTATATGATCTCATTTTACTACGCTTGCACTAACGGCTAGGTATGTACTTTTCCGAGTTTGGCAGTTATATTTCATAAATTGTGCTTTTATTTACATAATAATACTCAGATAAACTTGTGAGTTAGTATTAAACAATTAGCGTCGCGACGTATACGAAGAATAATTACGAGTAAATAATAGGTAGTCATGGAAGATAAAATGATTCATGGGCGCCCTTAAAAGAAATACTTACAACAGTCATTATCTGATCCGTCAATATAAACGCTCTAACAAACCAAATGGCAATGAAAATTTCTGAGCTGGATACTACAGATTGACCATGTTTTCGGAGGGTGATACGAATGGCCGTATTACGCGCTTTTTTTTTTTTTTTTTTGATCCTCATACATTCTTTTGACTGGCACTTAAGGGTAAAGCATAATCTCCTAAGATGGGTAACACAAATGATGACAGAAAAGAAACTGGCCAGAATGGAAGCTTCCAACCTCTCTAACCCGTTTCTAGTCTGATCCAAATGCAATACTGATTCAGAACTCTGAACCCGAATCAGACACTCAACTGTAGAACCCATGGCTCTCCACCTCCCCAAAATTCAATTTGTAGCGTTCTTGGCTTTTGGGATTCTGAGGGGGTCATCAAGACAGACTACCTAGAAAAGAGCAAAACAACGACGTTGATACAGAGTATTCCACGCCAGAATTTTGACAGTGGAGAAAAAGGGAAGAGAGGAAAGCTGTTGCTGAATTCCAACTCCAATGCACACACATAGGGAGGTAAAAACTATTCATACTGGCACTATCTGCCTTTGCTGTTTAGGGAAAGACTGTATGGAGGAAAATAATGATTTGCCTACTCTTGTCAAATTCTACAGGTAAGTTTCTATAGAAATATATATTATATATATATATATATATATATATATATATATATATATATATATATATATATATATATATATATATATATATATATATATATATAATATACACACACACATATATATGTGTGTGTGTGTGTGTGTATGTGTGTGTGGTGAGTCTAGGTCTATCACATTTTTATATATCCTGTGCATTATAAGAGGGTTAATCATAGAAATGTAATTTCTCGTCATACTAGAAAACAGGAAAAATGAAAAGTTGAATAACTTTATCCGAAGAACGCAGCTGTTACCAGTAATCATAAATATTTATTTCACGAATTCAGTAACATTCAGAAGTATAATTCTTGACCTCAGAATAAATTTTTTAACAGATGGCTAGGTTTACCAGCTGGCGACTGAACGACACGTATTAGGAATTACGTGCTTTGATTTCCTAATAGTTCTTTTTACTAGAAAAAATAATAATACATGAAAGTTATGCGAAAGTGGAAACGAGAATTAAACAAAATCAATAGAGAGAGAGAGAGAGAGAGAGAGAGAGAAGAGAGAGAGAGAGAGAGAGAAGAAGAGAGAGAATTAAAATAAAAGCCAACAGATAACGTGGATCAAAGAATTAGGGAAAAATCAATAGAGAGAGAGAAGAGAGAGAGAGAGAGAGAGAGAGAGGAGAGAGAGAGAGAAGCTTTTCCCTGTTTTGAAAGTGCCAATGCACCCGACAAAAATATGTCTTTAGACACCCAACACTGGAAGAGAACTAGTAATTGGCAAAGTAACATGAAGATATATACGTAATATTATATAAATCTCTAAGATACTTACTCCTCTGTAATCCAACAAATAAATAAAACATGAAAGCCAACACCGCTCAGCAACGAACTGGCGCGTTCAATAAACGCAGATGTAGGAGGCGATTGTACAACAACGATTACAAGGCATGCATCAGCTGCAACTGCAGTAAACCTTTGTCTGACCTCCCCTAACATGAAGTAGAGACTCCGGCCCATGGCCAAATCCGCCTCCCCTCAAACCTCACCGCCAGCAAGTTTCAGAAATGGTAAATAACTTATAGGCTCAGTGACGTCATAGTAAAGGTACGAACCCGATGGCCGTCGAATTTCCGCTGCGTTTCGTTCGTGTTCCATTAAGAGTCGCCGAATTACGGTTGGAATCTGCAGATGCTGGAAACGAAATATTTTCACAAAACGTGTCATTAACGCTGGGGGCAAATTATTTTTGGCTCCTCATTTTAACGAATGGAATGCATTGGGATCTGCAAACGCACAAACGACGTCATTTCATTTCCTACTATTATCATTTTCCAGATGAAGTTTCATTTTCATTTTCACGCCGTTTTTGTGTTTGTTCATTTACAATAGGGAAGAAAAACATGACCTCGCGTTTCTTGTCCAGCTTTAAACTTGACCACGAAAAATAATATTACATTTGACAATGAAGACATTTCAAATCACCCGGTGTCAGTTACTTTTTACTTTTTTTCTATTCGCCAAGTAAAACCCCATTTGGCAACTCAACTCTGGCTAACCATCATCTATCAACCACTTGAATTACTTATATGTCAATCTGTATCCCCAGGTTAATGTGTTGACTTTCCATCCCATCGCTTTCATTATGCTTGATTTTTGATTTGTTGTCCTTCCTAATTAACCTTCTTCGTTCTTCTGCTTTCGTTTCAAGTTCTTGTAATTTAATGTATGACCTATTTTCATTCTGCAACTGCCTTGTTTTCGAGGTAATGACGGCATTATTTACAGGCTGAAATCTATATTGCATTTCTAACTTCAAAGACAATTTTAGCAGGTAGGTGGCTGGTCGTGAATTGTCATGGTCTTAACCATTTTGGCTAAATTACCTCGAGTTTAAAATGTTCAATGAGGTTTGGAGGACATTGTTAGGTTTCTCACTGTGATGAGTATCACAAATCTCGTTCTAAACAAATCACTATTTACCATTAAATAAAACTGAAAACTTCCGTTTCCTAACCAAATCTCTGGAACATGTTGAGTTTTTTCCCATGATCATATTTTTGACACTTCTAATTAATTCTACCTATTTGCAAAACTCATTATCTTTCGTCTGTATTTTAAATGAATAAACGTAATTGTTTGAAGCCGTGTTCTTATTTCTAGAACTGTTGGTCTTGCTTGTATAGCTTTCTTTTATCTATAATCCTGGGTCTACAGTGCTTCCTTTATTTTCAACCATATTCAGCTTATCTTACAACCTGACATTCGACAACATTTCATGTACGTCATAAAAGAATAAAAGTTAATTAAGTGATTGCAAAGCAAGAAAGATTTTAGTATAAAATGGAAGCAGCAGAAAAGGAATAGCAAGAAAAAGAGTACTAAATAATACAATCCAGAACAGCGGCAATACACAAAAAATACAACCCTAAAATACGTACAAAAGAGCCGGAAAGAGGGTCAGAAATGGAAGCCTAACCTGCCATGTCAATGGCAATGGATGCGGCTGAGTTGCGGGTGTAACTATCAGCATTGTTCTCTCTCTCTCTCTCTCTCTCTCTCTCTCTCTCTCTCTCTCTCTCTCCCACTTTGTTATCCTTATAACATTATTATTTCCAAAGTAACTTGGAAAAAAAATATATTATTTACCAAGAAACACGGACGCTCCTTGACGCTAAAATAAAAACCATTTACCTAGAAACACGGACGCTCCTTGACGCTAAAATAAAACCTATTTACCTAGAAACACGGATGGCTCCTTGACGCTAAAATGAAAACCAGCTGCCATGTTTCTCCCTTTCCTATCACATTCTCCTCTGCGGGCATGATTACGTAAATGATAAATTAAATAAACAAAACCAATGCCAGTACCGTATGGTGTGCCAACTCTGTTTAAATGTGTATAGGGAAATACATGGTATTAATTTAAATATCTATAGCTGCTTGTCTCGGTCAATACATTTACGCTGCACCGTGACATTTAGAATCCAGATTTTTTAAATAAGCAAAATTGTTCTGTTCCACATTTCATGGAACAGCTTTTACTATTAATAACTAGTATTTACGTTGTTACATTTCATATCTATAAAGGACATTTTTCCTAAAATAATACAATCAAAGGTTGCGAAGAATTATGTTGATGCTTATACTACGATGCTGCAATAACATAAAACGACTTTACTCAGTTATAAATCTATCGTTTACTATGTCGCCTACATCATTTTAGTAATTAACACCAAGAGCCATGCGCATTAGGTATATTTCAATGTGCACAAACTTATAGTAAATGATAACATCACAGATGAGAACGATTATATCAAGAAGTTTATTCATACTGCGTGAACCTATGGTTATATACATGCGTAAGCATTTACGTATGAAAAATTATACATAACATTGATAATTAGTTTGTATAGTTACAAGTAAGCATGAAGTATATATACATACAAATGATATCAAAAGCTGACCTAAGGTTTTGTGTTGTAAAATCAAATGTTCAAGTCAGTTTTCGGTTCCAGAGAACAAACTATAACCCAAAAAATTACAACTGAGAAGATAGAAAGAGCTGCGTCTTGCAGGCAAATTTATGCTTTTGTTTATTAAAATTGCCGAGCTGTTCCATTTCATTTTAATTAAATAATTTATTTGCTTAAAGGAGAGAGAGAGAGAGAGAGAGAGAGAGAGAGAGAGAGAGAGAGAGAGAGAGAGAGAGAGAGAGAGAGAGACGTTCATCTTCTACGATGAGCGATTCATATGATTTGATTGATTTTATGATTCATACAGTGTAGATCTTCTCATGATTATTACAGTAGGTATCTTCATTAATTCTGTTTACAAAGAAAAACGGGTAAGCTAACAGTATATCGATATCCATAACACTGTAACCCACGCTCACTTTGAGAACTGAAAGGTAAAAGATACGATACGGTAAGGTACTTCCACTGAATCAACTTTATCTGATTATCTTGTCCAGACCCTTCGATAAAAATCCAATAAAAATATTTCTGTCCATAATATTATCTTACTACTGAGAACGTGGCTCGCATAAACAGGGAGGGAATGTCACGAGAACTTTCGTGTTAGGGCTAAGAAAGAACCGACTTTGACTTGATATATTCAAGGGTGATTGTAGGCTACTCTGTAAGCCTAGAGTTATAACATATTTTCAAGGATTTCTCGACTAAAAACAGTTACATTTTAAACAAACCAATTATTTGTAAAGGAAGGTAATTATTGCATGTTTATGGGAGTTTGCAACATAAACTTTTAAAATAGAAGATGACTTTAATAAGATTCTTAGCTGTCATCATTTTATCCCATGTTGATTCTGAATCATTCGTATAACAAAGGAATTTAAAATAAAGCTGTTTTAACAATACATTTTACTATGGGACAGAGCTACGACAAATACAGTTCACTGATCGCTAGTGGAAACACCATTGATTAATATCTTTTGCCGTACAATGAATTGTGGAATGCCTCGATCATACAGACATCAAAGGTGACATTGTTATCATAATAGAAACTCCAATTCTACGATGTTGTGAGTTACCTGAAGAGTCCCTTTTGATCAAGGGCTGTTGCACGACCCAGTTCATCTTCTACCATAGACGAGAGGCGTCAACTCATTGAAAAGCTTCATCATTATTTTTTTCTTCTAGCCTTAGCAAAGATTACCAAGCGAAGCATTGCCTAAAAGAGTTAAGTATATCTTAGTTTTACCAGACCACTGAGCTGATTAACAGCTCTCCTACGGCTGGCCCGAAGGATTAGATATTTTTACGTGGCTAGGAACCAATTGGTTACCTAGCAACGGGACCTACAGCTTATTGTGGGATCCGAACTACATTACATCGAGAAATGAATTTCTATCACCAGAAATAAATTTCTCTGATTCCGCGTTGGCGGAGCCGAGAATCGAACTTCAGACCACCGGATTGGTAGCCGAGCGCGAAATCCACTCGTCCAACGGGGTAGTAGCATTGCTTAAAAAGTTAACCACTTTACCCAGCCGGGCAAGATGGTGGAAATAAGAGTATATCAGAATTTTTTTCTAGGGCTAAATATTCGCCTTTTAGGGACAAGCTGTCCAGTCCCAGTTCACTAGCGCATCCCTTCTCCTACGCCTCTTAAAAGTCCGAGCTGTCAGCATCTCCTCCCAGAAACGTACTGAAAATATTCAGCCAGTCAGATTATACACATTCCCTTCCAGTAGGAGAAGGAATACGCGGACAAACGGGACACGAGAGCTCCCAGCTAAGCCCAAGTAACATCAGTTCTAAAGTCCCTAACACGAGCCATAACGGCAAATAGTGGCTGACATATGCATATGGGCCTTTACATATATCATACTTTTATATACACACGCATACGTATACATATCATTGTATAGTAGGCATTATTATAGGATTATGTATCATTATAAATGCATCAATTCCATAGGCAATTTTTTGTACGTTATTTCATAAAAACGGGATATGTAAGTCTTTACGGAATCATAAGCACAATTCTAGGTAAATACTATTCAATATTGTGTTGTAATGTGAATTTTTAATCCACTACACTTTACACCTCAACATTCCTTTGCATATGAAAGTTGCACATAAAGGTTCACTCACAAAAGTGCTTCGTCCTTTGACCCAACAACCACTCTCTACTCAGATCTCAAGGTCACTGATGCAATGAAACGAAAAGGAATTAAATCCAGACTGTAAGTCACGAGCTGCTCTATGAACAAGAGCGCGTGCGGACATATCGCCAACTTAACCAAAGAGAACAACAACAGAGAGTAGAATTTTTCAACAAGAAACAGTCACGAGAATCGGAAAAAATTCCGATATGAAGGATACCGCAAAACTTATTGATGGTGCAAAAGCAACTCTTCTTAATGAAAACGGTTTCACAGACAAACTACGCCCTGAAAATGTATGTAAATATTTATACTTGGTTGCATGCCTGTATAGCAGTATCCAGCGTAATATGTGTATATATACTATATATATATATATATATATATATATATATATATATCTATATATATATATATATATATATATACTATTATACATATATATACATATATATATATATATATATATATATATATATATATATATATATATATATATACAGTACCAGTCATAATACTTTGCGTGGTAGGGAGATGGAAGAAGAAAAATAGTACAACAAACTAAAATATTCAGGAAAAATCAATTATTAAAGCAACCATCATAAAATTTGGAATGAATAATCTCCAAATCCTGCCCTAGTACTTGATAGGCATGCCACAACGTTTACGGACTTTCTGGAGTGTCCTGGGCATTGAATCTGAAAACCTCTGCAGGAGGGACTCGTCCAGATCGTCCCAAGCGCGTTTCAAACTTTGCGCTTCAAGACGTGTCCACATTCAGTAACTTTCTTTTTATGATCCAATGTCATTGAAAAATCAGCCATTGAAACGAAAAAAAATTCGGCTGAGTGAAATTGAGTAATTGGGAACTTAACTAGAGCTACTGGCTCACTCACAGAAAGCATAACTCTGTCTAAGAGCTCTTTCAGTAACCTGTTGGATGTTGTAACAGTTGGATGTCGAATTCTTTTCTCATGCTCTGCCATAGCCGTTGCTAACATTATTTGTGTGATTGAGTGAGTGTGGTTGTATTAAACAATGTCTAAAACCGTATACTTCCTTTGAGATATCATGTGAAGAGATACAACTTTACGAGGAAGGCCTTAAAACTGCTGTAATTATCAAAAAATTGGCATGAAACAACAGACCGTCCAAAACATTCTGAAAACTTTTCGTGAATCGAGAGGGAAAGAAGTACCCAAGGCTAGGACCAGCACTGGGAGGCCCCCCTATTATTGGTAATATTGGGGGTTAAGAGTTCTCGCCAGGAACATTGAGACCTCAATGTTCCTGGCGAGAACTCTTAACCCCTTCTTACTAATAATATGAGGCCTCCCAGTGCTGGTCCTAGCCTTGGGTATTTCCTTCCTCCCGACTCACGAAAAAGTTTTCAGAATGTTCTGGACAGTCCGTTGTTTCACGCAAATTATTTGGCTAATTACACCAGTTTTAAGCCTTCCCCGTAAAGTTGTATCACTCTCACACGATATCTTAATGGAAGTATACGGTTTAGACATTCTTAATATAACCAAAACTCACTCAACCACACAAAATAATGTTAGCAACGGCTATGGCAGAGCACGAGAAAAGAATTTGATATCCAACTGTCACAACATCCAACAGGTTACTGAAAAAGCTCTAGTCAAGTTCCCCAATTACTCAATTTCACTCAGCCGAATTTTTTTCGTTTCATTGGCTGATTTTCAATGGCA
>NC_061108.1:19192423-19209923 GCF_015104395.2 Macrobrachium nipponense | reverse complement strand
GCTGATTTTCAATGGAAGGACATGTGTATATCTAATTCAAAAGCTATCAGCAACTGAAAGTAAATGAGATCAGTTGAATGGTCTTACTACGAAGCTTATAAGTTAATAAAGAGCTTAATCGTCAACAATCCCTAAAATCACTGAGCATGCCGGGAATCACATACATTGTCATGGCTGACCTAGATATATGAAATTCAGATTTGAAATTGCAATATTTCTTTATAAAATAATTAACTGGCAGCACCAACACCATGTAATTCTTTAGTGGTAGTGGAACAAATGACCAAATTGTGACAAGATGAATGCAATACCCAGCATCCTTTTATGCATCCGGTGCATATGATTCTTATACCAAAATTTTACGCGTAACAATATTCATACAGGAGAAGCCAGATAAAAGTTACTATATGTATCCAGATAAAAATCACTATATGTATATGCAGATATAAGCAATTAACAAACATAATGATCTAATTTAGCAGTTATCAAAAGACACACGAAGAAAACGCTCATATAACAAGCTAATTTTAAGGTGATAAATTTCTCTAAGATTCTAGAAAGGACATGGGCATATTTGAAGCCACAACAACAATAAAACTATAATTTTATATAACGTATAAGTATGGAAATGATGAGCAACAACTTTCCACAACTGGCCTTGATTTTTTTATTATCAATTTCTCGCACTGACTTAAACACTTCGAAGTTGTGTGTAAATTACTACTAACATAATGCGCGAATATACTTACACATTATGTCCTACACTTACATATATCAAGAAATGTTAAATTAGAACCTTTACTGACGTTAAGAATCCGCCAATAGTATCCTAAATTAAAGATATATATATATATATATATAAGCGAATACCACAGGTCAAGCTGAAGAATCTTATTGCTGATTAATTTATCAGACAAACCAGTGGACAGTGCTACGACAGCGGCTTTGTGATATGGGTTAAGCTTTGGTGTGTTTAACAGTAACCTGGACTGTGTCGATATTTTCAAAATCCTTTTGTTACTTGGAAAAATTTAATCAAAATCTATGCCCTGAGGATATCAATATTTGTAAAGGTATTGTGTATGGCGCTATGAGCAAGCCTTCTCCCCCTAATGTATCCGTAAGATTTCTCCAGGCTTATAAGAAAATAAAAGAAGATGAAACAGTGAAAGTGACAAAAGCAGATAAATCTAATGCTGTGGTAATAATGAATAAAAGTGACTATGTAACTAAAATAATGGCATTGCTAAATGATACTGATACGAAACTGAGGTCTGATCCTACACAGACAGTTAACTCCCATTTTAATAAACAAATTAAATCCATTCTGAAGGGCTTGGACAATTTAATTAAACAATTTACACCGCAATGCGACTCCCTACCTTATATGTATGGTCTAGTCAAGAAACAAAATCAATAACCCTATCAGACCAGTCATTAGTTCAGTAGGCTCAGTTACGTATAATTTATCTAAATGGGTTGTAAAAATTCTTACACCTTTGGTAGGAAACATTTCTAACACGAATGTTAAAAACAGTGTTGATTTTATAAACAAATTGAATAGTTTAAATTTGAATTTTGATTTTAATATGGTTAGTTTTGATGTTGGCTCTTTATTTACAAAAGTGCCTGTAGATGATTTACTTGAATATTTGGAGGATGAATTAGAACGTCATATTCCCTTAACTGTAGCAAACCTCATAAGTCTCATAAGGTTATGTATCAAAGATGGTAAATTTTGTTTCAATGGGGAATTTTTCGTACAAAAGTTTGGCATGGCTATGGGTAATCCCTTATCTCCTGTCCTTAACAATATTTACATGGAATTTTTTGAGACAAAACTCTTACCAAGAATTTTGCCCCAAAAAGTTATTTGGTTTAGATACGTGGATGATATCTTCTGTATTTGGCCAGTTCACGAAAACCTACAGGAATTCCTTTAATAATCTCAATAATTTAGTCCCTTCTATAAAATTGACTGCAGAGGAAGAAAGAAATTGTAATTTGAATTTTCTTGATGTAACTGTCCATAGAAATGATAGAAATTTCACCTTTTCAGTCTTTCAGAAATCAACTAACATTGCCTCTTTTGTTCATTACTACTCCAATCACCGTTAAAATGTTAAATTCTCTGTTTTATCTGGGATGTTCCTAAGGGCTTTACGTGTCTGTAGCCCGCAGTTTATTGACGCTGAAATTAAAACTATTTATGATATTGCATTGAAACTTAAAATACCCAAGGACTTTTGTAGATGTGGCATTGAAAAGAGCTAGGAAAAAATTTTATTTAACTAATGATAAACTTGAATTTAGTAAGCATAACATCTTAAAATTACCCTATGATGAAATGTTTTTAGATATTCCTAGAATTTTAAAGCTTTTTAACATAAATGTTGTTTTCAGTAATATTAATGTCAAGAGTTTAGTAATCAAAAATTCTCCTAAAGATCTTCCAGGCTGCATATATGAAATTCCTTGCAAAAAGTGTGATAAAGTCTATTACGGACAGACCGGTAAGTGTCTTTCACAACGTCTCAAACAGCACCAATATTCTGTGAGAACTGGGCAAATATCGAATGCATTATTCGCACATATGAGAGATTTAGATCATCCTATTAAGTGGAGTCAAGCAAGAGCCTTAATCCCATGTAATGACACAGTTAAAAGGAATATCATTGAATCTTGTTTCATCAAGTCAAATAATGGAGATGTTCTAAATTTAAGTCTCGGTTTATTTAAACTTGATGCCTTCATAATGAAAAAAGTTGTAGATAAATATAAGCAACAAAATTAATATATTCAGTTTTTACATGTTTTCAATTGTACACATAATTTGTAGTTTCTATTAGAGTTAAATCTATGTTTTGGTTTGTGACCGTGTGATATCCGATAATCCTGGAGTATCTTCTTAACTTTTACCCTTTTGACAATCAACCATCTGGTATTTTTGACCTGTTGTTTACCTGATAACTTTCTCTCCAATTGTATTTCATTCGTTCCTTGGATTTCTGACTATCATTTTCCTGTAGTATTCGCTTATTTAATGAAGTCACGTGCATCTACTGTGATATTTTAAGTATATATATATATACGTACATATATATGAGTGTGTGTGTGTGTTTCTCAGCCTTGTCTACATTACTTAGTTAGCAAGGACATTATTAACATCCCCTCCAGGAGAGTGAGTGGAGGCCTTAATAAGCAACAAACTCCTTCCAAACGCTCCTATATTGGCTGAAAAGCCGGGGCATCACCTTCTGGGCGTCCCATCCGACCCATCCTCGCCCCCATCCCCCAACCACAAATAAATCCTTCGTCGTGAGACCCTTATTAGCCCAAGTCTCACCTCATAAAGCTGATCCCCGTTTATATATATTTTTTTGCTCTTTTTTTTCCCTTGATTGCTGCCTTGTTGACCTAAAAAGCGAATTTTCCCTCTTCCCCCGTAAAGAGGAGTTGTGTTACGTGTCTATTTCTCTTTCTGTCTACGTCTGTCTTTTCAATAAACATTATAATTTATGCCACTGAGGTTACAGAATAGTTTATTTTTTCACCCGTGTCTCATTTTACGTTTGAATGTATACACTAAAGATAAAGAATACGTCATGTTTCCACTCGTATCTCATTTTACAGCTAAATGTACACATTGAAGGTGGGGACTATATAACGTTTTCTGCCGTATGTGTATGTATCTACGTATTTGCACGGTTTCTCAAGAACAAATGAATTTCATGAAAATAGTTGGCAACTCTCAATGCGTGTCCTTATCCACAGACATAACTTTTGATGGACATTCATGGATATAATAATAGTGTATGATTTCGCCTATCTCCCGAAGCTGACATATTCCAGCACACAATCTTCCTCTTTTACTTTACTTTCTTTGTCACGCAACTGGAAATTGTTTGTTACTGGAGATGACTCTTCCTGATTTCGCTGTGTAAATGCAAAGAGCTATTTTGAAAAAAAGCAAATAAAAACTGGCAAATATGAACGATGAACGATTGGAAACCAGTGCAATCAAAAACGAAAAATAAAGAATGAGTAAGACCCACCCTTTACTATATATAGATATATATATATATATATATATATATATATATATATATATATATATTATATATATATATATATGATAGATATGCCACGAAGGAAAAATAAACTCCTCGTTTATTTTTCCTTCGTGGCATATATCTTTATTTATGGATTTTCAGTTATACATACATATATATATATATATATATATATATATATATATATATATATATATATATATATATATATATATATTTATATATATATATATATATATATATATATATATATATATATATATATATGTATGTGTGTGTGTGTGTGTGTGTGTGTGTGTGTGTGTGTGTGTGTGTGTGTGTGTGTGTGTGTGTGTGTATAATGCATGCTAGGTGGAACCTTTGCAAGAGGGGAATTTAATCGAGTAAACAGAATAATATGAAATTTTAAAAGGAAAAGGTCTACTACTTAACATAGTCAAAGAATAACGGGAAAAAAAAGTTACAAAATTTCACTCTGTCAATATGTCGTTTCAAACCAAGGCACAAAAAAAAAAAAAAAAAAAAAAAAAAATCCAAACATAAAACAGTTGGAAATTTTATGCGCTATGAACGAAAGAAAATGGAGCAAAAAGGGTGCGAAGAGAAACTACCGAAGGAGCAATATTTATATGTAGTCAGATAGCATATATGCCGAACCAAGTTGACCTGGGAATTGGTTTAGCCGCGGCTATCCGGCGGTCGGTCTAGCTGGATTATCCTTTTAATAAGAGGATTCAGGAAGATGTTGTCCGTCATTCTGCCTTCCAACGTTCTGCTGACAAGTTCCTGTCGTATGTCTGGCTAATGACGGCCAATTCCAAAATCTTCCTTCTGAATAACAAACACTTATAAATAGTAAAGACAACCCGCTCCAATTAATACACTAACCAAATTCTCTCAGGTAGAAAAAGGTCCCCGATTTCTCTAAGACATCTAACAGATCTTTTGTGCTCTGGTAACCTCTAAGATAGCGAACGGTCACTATGTCACGCTAAGTTTCTCACAATCTCCAACTGCCACTTTGTCACACAAAGTTTCTCACTACCTCCATAATGAACCTTGTAAAACGACTTAATCAGATTCGAGACCTTGCTCTGGACCATGATGGCTACTTTCTCAGTTTCCACCCAGACGACGGCTGATGTGTAATTGACGAAATATGGTGGTTTATTCACGTTTCTTGTTTCTTCTGTGCGATGTTTTACTGATTTACAGAACTCTCTCTCTCTCTCTCCTCATCTCTCTCTCTCGGTCTCTCATCTCTCTCTCTCTCTCTCTCTCTCTTATATATATATATATATTATATATATATATATTTATATATATACATATACATTATATATATATATATATATATATATATATATATATATATAAAGATAGATAGATAGATAGATAGATATAGATAAATAGATAGATATAGTATAGTAACTCTAGATATATATATATATATATATATATATATATATATATATATATATATATATAGTATATATATATATATATATATAATATATAGGAAGATAAAAAATAATTTACAAATATCTATCCCACTAAATACCTGACTCAGGTCTAATACATAGTCGGGCATATTGTTTCGGATCCTGTTTCGTGTTATGGACTGAGTGATAGGAGTGGAGTTTGAAAAAGAACAATAGTCACAAGAGAGGTCTTTTTGTGGCAGAAATGGTGATGAAAATAATGAATGACGGGAGACTGAGGTCTGTCGTGAACACAACTGACGATTTAGGTGACACTCAAAATATACTGAAGGTTCTCTACAGCAGGTGTTCAGAAACTGAAAGGGCATGATGACAAAATAAGAATGGATAGAACATAGAATTCAGGCCAACGGCCAAGCGCTGGGACCTATGATATCATTCAGCGCTGAAACGGAAATACAGTTGCACTGAAACAACTACCCTCCTACAGGAATGGCAAAATAAGGTTATACTTGTTAAAAACAAAACCAAGGAGACGAGATGAAGATTTAAGTGAAAGTTCAAAAATAAATAAATAAACAGAGAGAGAGAGTGAGGGAGAGAGAGAATTGTATATTTTAAAATTGGAAAAATGAGTAGGACTCTATGAAGCAAGAGAAAGACAAAAACAGAAAGTAAGACCTAATTATAAATGATAAAACATAAATCCTATGCAAAGGGCGAATAAAAACTATACATATATTTAACGGGAGTGACGCGTGAAAAAGAATTTACATGAACTTAAACTATTTCGCTCGATACAAAAACATGAATGAGAGAGAGAGAGAGAGAGAGAGAGAGAGAGAGAGAGATGTGTGTACAAACATTCATGTTGAAAACCCTGAGAGAGAGAGAGAGAGAGAGAGAGAGAGAGAGAGAGAGAGAGAGTGTACAAACATTCATGTTGAAAACCCTGAGAGAGAGAGAGAGAGAGAGAGAGAGATGAGAGAGAGAGAGAGAGAGAGAGAGAGAGAGAGAGTGTACAAACATTCATGTTGAAAACCCTGATTACAACTGATACTACTTGTCATTTAAATGCGCAGCCATTTTCTATCCAAATAATTCTATGACAGGAAACGTGCGTGTATGTATGCATGTATTTATGCATGTATGTATGTATGTATGTATGTATGTATGTTATATATATATATATATATATATATATATATATATATATATATATATATATATAGATATATATATATACACACACACACACACACACACACACACACACACACATATATATATATATATATAGTATATATATATATATATATATATGATATATATATATATATATATATATATATATATTATATATCAGAACGGAGATAGTACAGTGACAAAGATCGTAAAGTTTTCTCGTGAGGTGAGATATAACTGATTCCTCTTTCGATACATCTAACACACACACACACACACACACACAATGTAGTCATGATTTTGATTAAAAGATCGCTGTGGAAAAAACCTTGAAGAGAATAAGTAGCTTGGGGGGATAAGAACAGGCGGATAACGAAATCAAAACCAAAAGCATCATTGGGTTAAGATAAAATAAGCTTCAAAACCAAAAGCATTATTGGGTTAAGATAAAATAAGCTAAGAAAAATTTTCGTTGTAATAGTATCTAAGCCCCACAAACTCATAAATATCGCCTCTTTTGTTTCACATATAACGACTATTGCAGCGTAATAGTTTATTAATTAAGGATTTATTTCAAAAGTATAATAACGTAATAGTTTATTAATAACTTGACTTTTTCACGAAGACTATGAAGTGCATAACATAATTCCAACTTTATTAAAAAAAAAACCGCAAGCGTCGAACGGGCAAAGACACTGACGTTCAGAGGAAAACAAAATTATTTAGCGTTCAGGCACCTACAGATCCACCATTCTTGCATAACAAAGGCACCTCTATGCACGTTATCCTTGACATGTCTACGAAACACTGAAATGCTGTAAATGGTTAAGATCAATATGTTCTAACTGTAAAAACATATTGCTGAAACATTGAATGTACGTAAAGTTATCAAGGAAAAATGCAATTGTTTGTATGCCAGTGAACTTGACCATATGACTTGTGGTTAAAGTCGATATGTGCCTAGGTCCCGGATAAAAATAAGTATAAAATTTCACAAGAATGTTATTAATGCAAATTATGACATCAAGATACGGACACCGACGGGACAGTGTGGTACTATGAGACGTTCGCAAAATTTGCAGTCTTCTTTAATATTTGCAACACAAAGCAAACTGGAAAGATGAAGAAACATCAGATGATTTGAAGAATTAAGTTGCATTCGTTATATTAATAACAACACTGGTAAAAAAATAAAATAAAAAACTGTCGAGATGTATGATGGAACTTCAAGAACATCCATCCTGAGAATTGAGAAAAGGTGACAATATATGAAAATGAACCGAGAAATTCTTCTGTCTCGTAATCACTATTGCGCACCTTAAAATAAAAGTTTAGTTATGTCTATACGAACTGTGAAATACCTTTGATTTAAATGAATTAAGTTAGGTCAACTACTCAACTTATGTTTTTCAGCAGTAATACCCAAATCCTGTTTCCAATTCCAATCCTATCACGTTCAATCACAGCTTTGTATTGAAAGTACTATCACACAGCAAACAAGTGTGATACAGGTAAAGTTCATGTTATAATTACGTTGATAAATTTGACGCTTACTTTTTTCTGTTCAAGACTCATTCGATTTTACTCTACTGTATCAAGCTATGCCATCATTTCTCATACATCGTTCTGGTAACGAGATTATTGTTACATACAGTGTGATATTTAACGAATAAAATTTATAGGACGTGACAAATATCCCAAGATAGGAAATTTCTGCGAGTTACGTATAAAGATTCATACTATACATGTTTCTAAATAATAATAATAATAATAACCAACGGAGCAAGGTTCACATGTGTTCCTCTCATATATGTATATCTAAGCCTTTATGGATACAAATTTCCAAAGTCTTGCGTAAATAAGCACATACCTAATAATGCCAGAACCTTTGCCCCGCTCACCCGCTCACCCCACCCATAAAAAAAAAGGCCAGGCAAACGCCATGACCTAATGAACAAACACCTATGATCGCGGAAGGTAATTTTCCATCTTAAACTAGTTAAATACCTAGAAATAACAATACACAGTAAAAATAAACATAAAATAAAAATTCCTTGTACACATGCGTATTTCAGAGCTCTGGTCTCCAGAACTTCAAAATTCAGAGGAAATGTGGAGAGAGAGAGAGAGAGAGAGAGAGAGAGAGAGAGAGAGTCTGATAAACTTGTACTTCAACCACTTTATAAAGGATTAGCTCTCAATGAATAGAACTTCCATAATATCATTTGCTCAAAACCACTCATATAGCCATATCAGTCGCAGCAACTGCCAATAGTTTAGGATACTAATGCACCGTATCCCAAGGTAGAGGGGCTCCAAGTGGAGGAGAATGGAATCATTTTGGGTAGAAATGGCCTCAAAGTGGAGAACTGATTCTCTCCTGTAAAATCCAACGACAATCGCCCCTTAAATCATTGTAGTAGAATGCCTGACCTTTCAACAGCAGCAATGGCGTGGTGAAAGAGTTGTATTTATTTTCCGACTCTTGCGACATAGCAGCATGGGATGACCCTCAAACCTCATACCCCATCTATCAAGTGATTTTTATATCGTCCAGATTAGCGCCAATGCTGCTGTTGAAAGGTTAGGCATCCTACTACAATGATTCAAAGAGCGATTGTCGTTGATTTTACAGGAGAGAATCATTCCTCCACTTTTTGGTTTGGGGCCTTTTTTTTTCCTGCTCCTCTACCTTGGGATACCGTGCGTTAGTACCCTAAACTATTGGCAGTTCCTGGGACTGATATGGCAATATTAGTGGGTTTGGGGCAACTAATATTATGGAAGTTCTTTTCATTGAAGATATATATATATATATATAGTATATATATATATATATATATATATATAATAATATATATATATATATATATATATATATATATATATATATATGATGAAACGAAGCGAACAAATATTCTGTAGGAAAATTAAAATTAAGTCAAGAGTGCAAATAGATTTCCAACAGTTGCAGGGAAATACGGTCAAGGTCCTCCAGACTGATCTGATTAGTTGTTTTTTTTAATTCCTCTCTCTCTCTCTCTCTCTCTCTCTCTCTCTCTCTCTCTCTCTCCATGATCTGCAGGGAGATTACGCGAGGGATATCCTCTTACTTCTGTTTGCTGCTTACACATCTAGGACACCAAGTACAAAGACGAGGAAATATGTTTTTTTTTTTTTCTTCTTCTTTTTTAAAGCACAGTGCTATGTCAGTTTATTTTATATATGGCACACTATAGCGTGGATGTTAGTGTGAGGCTCCTAGCTTTCGTTCCCCGCCTCCCTCCACCCCTGAAAAATAGGCCGAATTTATACATACTTTAAGAAGAGATGTCAGTACATTCATCTTGTACATTATACAATTTCATACTGTCTGGTGACAGCATGATATTAACATATAATTCACAAATTTAGCGATACAATACACTACACAGACGAGACCCAGAGCACACAGGTCTTGCACCGCCAGTAAGAGAATGTAAATCAATAAAAGTGTTTTGTTATACTTAAAGACAATATATGCGTATAAAAACGACATTCAGGTCCACACAGAAAATTTTTAAATGTCAGAAAAATGGCAACATGGTGGAACCGACCCACCATACAAGGCAAGTTACCCACCAGGATAACTACTTCAACTGAATGAAAAATACTAGTGATGGTTTTGAAAATGAGGATCAAAGTTAAAGGTAAGAAAAAGATAAGGCATCACTGATCCTACTATTAAGCTGCCCAACAAACCATTCAAAATAATGTTAAAAATTTGGCAGAGGTGTCTACTGCAGTGTACCCGAAGCAAGACTTCTAATCCAACACAGAGGAAGGCCACAGTACAGAGTTAAGCACTGTCCAACACTAGAGAACAATGGATTGATTCTGGACTGGCACTTTCAATAGCTAGAATCTCTTCTATCCTAAAAATAACGAGAACAAAGAGTGTAGCATCAGTGTTATCATATGTATGAGTCAAGAGAGATTACGTATAGAATATGACACATTATTCAGTGTACATAGACAATGAATAAGGTCTGGACCTGCAGGGGAATCAAGCACCAAAATATCTGGTCTCACCTTGGAGGATCTTGTTTCTTTAAGGTGGCCACTCAAAGGTCTTAGCGATGTAAAAACTAACCCCATGAATAAATATCATATAGTATGCCACTGGATATAAACTTATCTATGGATTCTCTCTTTGTCCTTAATCCGTCACATTTCCACTTCAATTCTCACAAAATCAGAAGGAAACGTCGTCAAAATGACCAAACTGGAATGGAATAACAAAAAATACTCCTCAAATTTTTAAGCAAAGTTTTGAAAGCCAAAGTGGCATAAAAAATTAAACGACAGCTGGTTTCTGTGTGGTGAGGCTATTTTTACTTCAGACGGTAATATTCTTTCGTTTCTCTAAATTACCAAAATCAGAATAGAGAGAGAGAGAGCCTGAGAGAGGCGAGAGAGAGAGAGAGATGAGAGGAGCGAGAGAGAGAGAGAGAGAGAGAGAGAGAGAGAGAGAGAGAGAGATAGTTTAATTTTTTTGAGCTTATATCCTGCATCAATTCGAAGGATGTTTATGCACAGTGGCATATTAAACAGACAAACACATACCTATATTTGCTTGTGAAAGCGAAAGTTTCACGAATTCTCTCTCTCTCTCTCTCTCTCGCTCTCTCGGTCTCTTTTATATATATATATAATATATATATATATAATAGATATATATATATATATATATATATATATAATATACATACACACACACCGAAAACCACACACACACACAGACACACACACACACACACACACACACACATAGTATATATATATATATATATATACCACACACACGACACACACACCACACACTACACACACACACACACACACACACACACCACACACACACACACACAATATATATATATATATATATATATATATATTATAATATATATATGTGCGTATATATATCCAACTTGCATGCACAGTATAGACCAGCAGTCCGTTTAATCACTCATTCCATCACAATTTCTCCAAAACTTGGAAGGCCTTCACCGGTTTCAAACTGTCTTCTTCTTAGGAGACGGAGTTTCTTTTGCCGAGAAAGATGACGTTTGCTGTCAGATTTCTTTTTCTTAAATGGCATCTTTGTTTCCCGAAAGACACTACGCTAGACTAGAGCACTGGCTTGTAAAATTTCAATTTTTATGCAGAATAACATGTATAGATATCGTATCTTGGAAGGAGATATTGATCCTGAAATCTAATAATTTATATGGCAACGTATTATAGATCAAAGTGGGTGAAAAGTTCCTTGAATAATGTTATCGTTATTATACATGGGTATGATAACGATACCAATATGGGCATATATGAGAAAATATAAACTGCGGATGAGCACTTGCATATTTATTGGAATTTTCCAGCTTAAATAATTTTCCTTTTTTTAAAAAAACATCAATTTTTATTATATTGAAATTACGCTTTAGCTCTAGCAGCCTTGTCCTCTTCCTGTTGGAATACCTGGAAAAATAGCAACCAGATCCTTAATGACAGCCTTTTCTTGCCTAGGGAATACTCGAAATAGCATGGTCAAAAGTACAGTACACTAGAATCAGCTACGCTAACGACTACTCGGCAGTCACATATGTATATCGCTACTTGTTCGATTACCAAAGTTAGTCGAGCCCTGATGGCACATAACTTAAAATCAACTACGATGATTTTAAGATAATTTTATCCAGCCCTAATGAAAACCAACTCCCTATACTCGAATCCTTGGCCATTAAGCACCTCGTTCCAACATTGAATAACAACATTACAGCAGTTCCATTATACATTGCTTAGACCGCCCACTCTTATCTTCTTTCCCTGGTTATCTCGACTCCTTCTCACTCTGGCAGGCCTTTCAGCAACCAAACCTCGGGTTGTAAGGTTAGTTTTATATATCTTAATTTTTTTTCAACAATTTTTACTTAGTGTTTAATACATTGTGTGTTTTTAATTATTTGATTTTTATTTAAAATTCTTACATACGTATATTTTTTTCTCGTGCTTATTTGTATGTAACAATTTATGTTAATCTTGCTGGACAAGTTTGTAATTTATGTATTTTTGTTTTTTATAGCCTTGAAAATGAGACCATAGTCTTGAAACGTTGGCAACAATAAAGCAACCCATGTATTGAGCGGTTTTGCCCTTTCACCTGCTACGTGATGGGGACTAGCCTCGACCTCTTATTGGATATATATATATATATATATATATGTATATATATATATATATATATATATATATATATATATATATATATATATATATATATATTATATAGATAGATATATAGATAGATAGATAGATAGATAGATAGAAGATAGATAGATAGATAGATAAGATAGATTCTGCTTGCTGGGTACTAAGTTTAATATGAGAAATCCAAAATTTGACTCTTCTCAAAAATATGCCTCGTGCGAACACGCCTATGCTGACTAAGAGGGCATGCAAGCTATGAACAGAAAAGGGTAGGAACCTTTGTAGACAACACTAAAATTACCTTTCAAAGGATGGAATGGTAAAAAAGTTAATATATACGTTAATATATATACATATGAATATATATATATATATATATATATATATATATATATATATTATATATATAGATATATATATATATATATATATATATATATATATATATATATATATATATATTGCATATTGTATGTGCAATTCTACGGGACGGGGCAAACAATTATTTTTTACAGGTGGTCAAGATGCTACATGTAAGAACGTTGAAACCATTTACCTTCAGTCAGAACACCGAATAATATAGAAAGTAGATGAGCAGTGTCAAAATAAGGTGAAAAATTCTACTTCTAGTAATGACATCAATTTCAAGGGCCCCATAGAAGTTCGACCACTGAGAGAGAGAGAGAGAGAGAGAGAAGAGACGAGAGAGAGAGAGAGAGAGAGAGAGAGAGATTTGATCAGTGACGTAGAAAAACAAATAAATTGTTTTCGACTGATGGGCTTGAGGGATAAAGGAGGAGGAGGAGGAGGAAGAACGGTTGTGAGGGGGATTGGGGAGGTGGGGGGGGAGGGGTTTAGAGAAGAGGGTTCAGCAAGTAAATGGGACTGGCCACAATTGCCCACTAGATGACGCTTGAGGTAAAGCAACAAAAGGCTAAGAGGCAGGAAGAAAGAAATAAAAAGTAGAGCAGCGGCTGACAGAAGACAATCACACGTGAGAGGGCGATGGGGATGGTTCAAGTAGTGACCATATGGTGGAGAGAAGCCTGCAAACAATCGTGTTATTAGAAGCGTTTCTTTATGGGTCTGTATGCAGGAATCGTATTTTCATTCGATATCAAAAATAAAAACTTGAGATAAGGGAGTGATAAGAAAGTACGCCAATATCCCTAAAACTACAATACACTCTTAAGATATCCAAAATTTGGAGGGCATCTGAAAATCCAACAGTGAATAAACAAGAAACGAAATTCCTGAGGTGAAGTATGTAAGAAAAGAGGGTTAGGAAATTGTTCCCAGCAAAATGAAGAGGGACAGAGTCTAGCATAGGCACAATGGAAATCAAGGATATAAGAACGGCTCTCAGGAGACGAAACACTGGCAAACCATAAAGAAAAGAAACATAGATCAGGTTTTTTTTTTTTTTTTTTTTTTTACAGATTAGGGAATTCTGCTTTTGTTCTGTGTATTTTCAAGGAAAAAGACGTGAAGTTCATTACCTTTAGAAAAATGAAGATATTTAGGGAACAAATTCGAGCTGCATGGTTCACTCGATATTTCCTCTTTTTTAAGTGAAAGGTTATCAAAGAGGAGGAGAAAAGAGCACCAATTTTGTACCTTTTAACTTTTTATCTTAAAGCCTGAAGGGAAATATATAAGCGACATAGCTAGTGTTAGCAAGGGTGGTTGAAATGATAAAGACGAAAAAAACGCCTGCAAAATATTACAGCAATGCATGATATTTTCAGAATTCCAAACAGAGAGTAAACAATTACATCGAAGTAAACAGGGCCACTGAATAACACACTTGCACACAACATAAAATAAAACCTAAACTTCACGGAAAGAGAGAGAGAGAGAGAGAGAGAGAGAGAGAGAGAGAGAGAGAGAGAGAGAGAGAGAGAATTAAACAACGTCCACTGAACAGTATCGTACCGAAGTCAGTTAATAATTCAGTATCCATCAAGACAGCACAAAGACCTTAGAATTCCCAAAATTAACAAGAAATTCATGAAACCAAAAAAGAAAAGATATCAACGTTCTTGGAATCGTGAATCGATAACCTGCCTCGGTGTTGCAAGACGCCCAAGACGAATGCAAAAAAGAAAGAAAGAAAAAAAAGAGCTATACAATTTTTGCTTGATAACGATGGAATCGAACATTTAGGGAAAAAATTGTGAAATTGTCTGTGCAACAGAAAAGATTTTGTTATTTACTAAGTACGTCTATGTACATGACTTAACACAAAAACTGAAATAGTATAAATATTAAATTTTCAAGCCACGAGAGTAATGGATAGCACGTAACTGGTATTCAACACTAACCACTTATATCACTTCAATGTAAACAACAGAATTTCCATTTCTCAAGCAATCAAGTTTTCTGTACAGCGTATAATACTGTATTAAAATCTCAGCCACGGCCCATGAAACTCTGGTGATTGGAAGGTGGATGATCAACATAGCAATTTGCAGCCCTCTAGCCTCAGTAGTTTTTAAGAACTAAAGGTGGCCAGGAAAAAGTGCGGACGGACAAATAGCTATCTCAATAGTTTTGTTTTACAGAAAACTAAAAAAAAAATCCTACGTTAGGATTCATGGCAGCATCGTAACAAGCACGTCTTGTCCCTTGAAGAACAAAATGTCCTGCAATACGGGAAAATGAATAAATGAAAAAAAAAAAAAAGGATATACCAACACCAGAGCAGATCTAATTAACACCAACAATAAAGGAAGGTCGGATTAGATCTACCGAACACGTCGGTTGGTAAAAGGTCAGAGAGTCGCCAGGCGGTATGGAGAAGGAAAGTTCATATGGCGATTGTGTGGGAAGGAGCGAAGAGAGCTGGTGGACACTTTCTTTGAAGAACATTTTTTTGTTCTCTTTAAATACTAACAGCCCGCAAAATGAACGGTTTTCATCCGATGAGTGAGAAATATGATGCAATACGACAGTATCATGTAATAATACTGACTTTTATTTGTTATACATACACCAGGATATTTCTCATAATCACAAATATTAAGTCCCCCATTGGGTGTACGGTACTACAGGGGTAAAGTGGATTGGATATTGAACGAAGCTTGTAGCTTTTTGTATAGGAAGTATAAAGATACCTAAAAAGATAGATACAGCATAGCTGTATGCAAGCATGTGGAAGGCATGTTAAAGATAAACTACAAACAGTAAAACTAAGAGCAAAAATTATCTTACCGAAAATAAATGAATTAAATATGCTACAATATCAACGCACTCATCAAACATTCATCTACTTCATTTAGAAACTTATTACGAGTAATAAGGAGCAAATTGAAAGGGGAGGAAGGACCTCATGGTTTTTGTACTCTAAGTGTCCGATCCCAGTTTAAAGTTCAGGCTACAATTTTCAGACTCTGTGAACCCATTCGACGTCCAGAATTTTACATTTACAGCACAATTATACTTTAAGTTTCTGGATCTGACGACAGAAGGATTGATCTTAGGTAGTTAGTGGAGAACTTGCTAAAAGATATTCGCACTTCCTAGATAAAACTACTGACGCTGGGCGACGAAACCGATCTCTAAAAAGTATTAACACAACACCAAGATGGACATGTTTGCCGTAGCCGCGAGTGATTAAACAGAGGTGACTAACTACTCCGCGCTGGTAAAAAAAAAAAAAAAAAAAAAAAAAAAAAAAAAAAAAAAAAAAAAAAAAAACTGAAGATAATCAAGTATATTATTCAATCTCTGTTTTCTTTCTGATATGTATCTAAAACCAAAATTCACATTTTTCCACATTTCAATGCCTTAAACGAGCGTTAGACAAGGTGGAGATAACGTATATTTTGGTGACATGGCTGATAAGCTCTTACTCCACTGTGCGCCAATCAGTACAAATTGCAAGCTTGTTAATTTTGAGTAGTTTGACAGAAGAATAAAAATTAATTTGGATTGTGTTCTTACATTACCAAATATCTGGTAAAACTTTCTCTTACCTGGAGAAATTGTAAACTCTATGTTCGAATTATATATACAATATATAATTTGTAACGGCATGCCACCATAGGCTTAAGAGAACATAACATTTCCAATTAATAAGTGCAAACTAAGTTATCTACTCTAGAATACAATTAGTACACACACACACACACACACACACACACACACACACACACACATATATATATATATATAATATATATATATATATTATATATTATATATATATATATATTAATGTATATATATAAAATATAGATTTTTACTATTAAAAAATTTACAAAGGGCATTTCTTGCTAAACTACTCCATCACCCCACCATTACTTATTATTATTATTATTATTATTATTATTATTATTATTATTATTATTATTATTATTATTATTATTTATACAAGATGACCCTATTCATATGGCATAAGCCCGCAGGAACCATTGACTTGAAATACAGAGGAGATCAGTAATTTGAAAAACAGATAAATTAACAAACAAGTACATAATTAAAAATGTAAGTAAAATATTAAAATGCAAGTTGAATTGCATTACGGTAGTAATGCATTTTATTTTATCT
>NC_061108.1:19169923-19189923 GCF_015104395.2 Macrobrachium nipponense | reverse complement strand
ATCTAATCTAATCTACAAATGGTACATCTCTTATTTTCGTTATGGTAACATATTATTGCCCTGTCCTGCCCTCTGGCCCTTAATGTTCTTCTTAAAGCAATATTCTGGAATCTACAAAGTCTATAGTTTCAGTGCCATGCCATAATTCACATCCGTTTCATGTTTACTTTCTGAAGTAATCTCAATCTGATTTTTAAAGCTTATCCGTCCTGCCCTTTGTTTTATTTTCCTTTTTTGTATCTTTCACTGAGTTACAACAAACGAGAACTGCGCTGGATGTTATTGTCCATAAATATTTGAAAGATTCAATCACACTTATCCTTTCTCCATATAATGTTAATTCATCCTTTTGCATACACTACTCAAAATTTATATTATAATGAAAGTATGTTGAAAAGGTTGATTAAGTAAATATATTTTCATTAACAAGAAAAATATTAGTCACTAATGGCTACTCATCATGAATATGAGGAAAAAAATGTATTTAATAAATGTAATAAGTACTTCAGGGATATTGATGAAAATCTACTAAAAACGAAATAACGGAAAAGGGTAAACAGGATAACTACAAAAGAAAAATAAAACGCAGAAAGGAATACTTCTGAAACTGTTGAGCGTAGAGAATTCTTACAGATAGATGCCAAACATCTCTCGGGTCCACTAAAAGGAACAAATTAAATTTCCGTAGATGCTCTGGAAACCAGAACAAATTGTCTACAAATTCCTCCTCCTTCTCTCTCTCATCTCAAAAAAGTTCTCTCAAATCTCTCTATCGGCTCTCTCGTCTCTCTCTCTCTCTCTCTCTCTCTCTCTCTCTCTCTCTTTGAAGAGCCCTTCACAAATATAATCTATCCATTCCCACATATTTTTGTTGCATACTTTCCTGTTACTTTGTATATTCAGTACATTCAGTCATTCAGCGCCAGGATAGTAAAAAGGGTAATTTGGAATGGTTGAACTGCAAGATGAAAGAAAGGAAGCGGGAATGAAGGTAAAGTAAACGGCTAAAAAACTGATGGAACTAGGGGCCGAAGGGACGCCGCCAACATTTATTAATGCCGACAGTGCACCGCGCGAGGTATAATGACGGCACTAACCCCATAAGGAGAGTAGAGCAATAAAAGAAATTTCAACAAAACATAATTGCTGGATCACTGATTGTCTTAAATATACGAATGAGAGAGAGAGAGAGAGAGACCTTACAGACCTTACAGTTCGTTCGGGTTGCCCCCAGGTCCCTCAGTGTGAGGCTCCTCTAATGTCTACCAGAGAGTTGCTAGTACATCTTCCGGTATATTTTGCATCTTCCAATCTTGGATGGTCTGGGATGCAGTTTAGATATTTGTCGAGCTTATTCTTAAACACATTTACGCTCACTCCTGATATTCCTCAGATGAGCTGGCAACGCATTGAATAGACGCTGCATTATCGATGCTGGTGCGTAGTGGATTAATGTCCTGTGTGCTTTCCTTATTCTTCCTGGTATAGTTTTGGGCACTATTAATCTACCTCTGCTTGCTCTTTCTGATATTTTTAGTTCCATGATGTTTTCTGTTATTCCTTCTATCTGTTTCCATGCCTGAATTATCATGTAGCGTTCTCTTCTCCTTTCTAGACTATATATTTTAAGGATTGTAGTCTTTTCCTAGTAGTCAAGGTCCTTAACTTCTTCTATTCTAGCTGTAAAGGACCTTTGTACACTCTCTATTTGTGCAACATCCTTTTGATAGTGTGGGTACCATATCATATTGCAATAT
Organism: Macrobrachium nipponense; assembly: GCF_015104395.2. Classification (NCBI taxonomy): domain Eukaryota; kingdom Metazoa; phylum Arthropoda; class Malacostraca; order Decapoda; family Palaemonidae; genus Macrobrachium; species Macrobrachium nipponense. The sequence continues at coordinate 19,188,166 of NC_061108.1, read as the reverse complement.
TCAAGTGGACTACGAACATATGTTTTATAAAGCATAATCATGTGTTTTCAGCTTTTCTTGTTTTTTGAATGTGCCGTAACAACATTCCCATTTTTGCTTTACATTTTGCCAAAAGAATTACTATTTGATCATTGCATAACATGTTCCTATTCATCACCACACCAAGGTCTTTACTGCTTCCTTATTTTTGATTGTCTCATTATTAGGTCCCCTATATGCATATAGCTTTCCTTCTGTCTCCATAATTTATTGATTCAAATTTATCAGAGTTAAATACCATCTATTTACCTCTGCCCAATCATATACTTTGTTAAGGTCTCTTTGTAGAGCGTTCCTATCTTCATCACAAGTAATTTCTCTACTTATTCTTGTGTCATCAGCGAAACTACTCACTACCGAATCCTTAACATTACTGTCTATGTCTTCATCATAATAACAAACAGTATTGCAGCTAACACCGTACCTTGTGGCACACCGGATATTACCTTGGTTTCATCCGATTTCTCATCGTTTGCAATAACTATCTGTTTTCTGTGTGTAAAAATTCTTTTAACCATCTTCCTACTTTATCCACGATATTGTGTTTTCTAATTTTCTTCGCTAATATATTATGGTCTACTTTGTCAAAAGCTTTTGCAAAGTCTAGATAAACCGAATCTGTTTCAGTTCCGCTTTTTCATACATATATATGGATATGGTTCCTCCACGTGGATCTAACAGTTGGTTTTGTGTACTTTTTCCGGGTACGAAACCGTGTTGTCCCTATATTAAACAAATTATTTTTTATTAATGTTTCATAATATTTTTCTTCATTACCCTTTCATACACTTTCATAATATGTGATGTTAGACTCACAGGCCTATAATTACTTGCCTCTAGTCTTGATCCACTTTTGAAAGTAGGGGTGATATATGCTAATTTGTGCTCATCATAAATCTTGCCTGTATCTACACTTTGTCTTAATAATATTGCAAGTGGCTTTGCGATAGAATGAACTACTTTCTTTAACAAAATAGCAGGAACTCCATCAGGCCCTGCTGCAGCTCCATTTTTAATTTCATTAATTGCCTGCACAATATCAGCTTCATTAATTTCTATGTCAGCTAAATATTTCACTATTTTTGTCCCTTACTTCTATATCATTATCTTCATTATCTATTCTAGGGGTGAATTCTCTCTTATATCGTTCTGCCAGTATGTTGCAAATTTCCTTTTTTTCATTCGTTAATCTTCCTTCAATTCTTAGAGGGCCTATTTCTATTCTTCTTTTATTCATCTTTTTCGCGTATGAGTATAATAGTTTGGGATTTTGCTTGATATTTATTAGGGTTTTTTCTTCCAAGTCCCCGTTTTTCATTTTCTTTTGATTGTATATCTTTTGTTCTGCATTTTCTATCTTACTTTTTAGTTCTATAACTTTCCATGCATTTTTTTTTTTCTTTTTCTTTTGCAAGACCTTTTTTCCACTTTCTGATTTTCTGGAACAAGATCCTTCTGTCTCTTGGTATGCATGACTGATGTTTACTTTTCTTCTTCGGTATATTTATCCACTATTTTCTCTAATATTTTATATAATATCTCCGTATTTACCCTTATATCATCACTTACGAAAATGTTATCCCAATCTTTGTTTAATTCTTCATTTATTTCTGACCATTTTATATTTTTACTGTAGAAGTTGTATTTTCCATATCCTTCCCACTTTTTCATTTCTTGCTTATCTCTGTTTTCACTTGCTTTGGAATGAACTGTTAATTCTATGACATTATGGTCTGAAATACTCGCATTATAAAACTATTATTTATTTAACATAAATTCATCTCGTTCACAAATACTAGGTCTAAAGTATTTTCCTTTTTCTTGTTGGCAGGTGATTTATTTTGTTGAATGTTGTATTTTAGTAGCATATCTAATAGCTTTTCGAATTGCCTCTTATCTTCTGCACTACTATTACTCTCTTTTTTATATGTATAAGTACAACCACAATCTCCTATTCGTTCTTTCTATTCTACGAAAGGAAAGTTGAGTCTCCAGATAGGAGAATAGTCCAGTCCTTGTGATTTCTACATATATCATCCAATTTTCTATTATTAAGTCAAACTCTTTGGAGTATTAGGAGGTCTATATATTACTATGTTCATTAATTTTTCAGATTCAAATTCTACCGCTATTAGTTCACATTCTGAGTTACTATATTTCTCATATATTTTTCCTTGTTTTTTGTCTTTCCCATATATTGCGGTTCCCCCTTGATTCCTATTTTTTCTATCTGATCTATAATTTTGGAACCCTTTTATTTGATCATCATTCCCAGTCTCTTGGGAATACCCAGGTTCACTATATTCATTATATCTATTTTCTTTTCAATTTGGGTTAGTTCTTCTAGTACTCTATTTTTCTTTTTGAGTTACTCGTAACTAAACCCTGCGCATCCATCACTATGATGGTTTGCGTGTTTTTTTTTTCTCCTTCATTTAATATTGGTAGTAATAAGGATTTTCCCATGTCTCTTTCCTGTTCTGGTATGTTGTTCTTTTTTTTCATTTCCAGAAATTCTGACATTAAAAAAATCCAACTTTTCCATAATATTTGATCTTCCTTCATCATAATTATTCATTTTGTGTCTGAATCTGCAATTTTCTCCGTTTCTTTCTGCAATATCCTCTTGCATAATAAATACAGTTATTATCTCTTGAGTAGAATTTTGGAGCTGATGCTTTGAAATTTTTTGCTGACACTCTGCATATCTCGTTGGTGGCTTGCTTTTTTCTTTTACCTGATATTCTTTTTTCTCTCTCTTTATTTGTTTCTTTCTTATTTTGGATTTTATTACTTGATTGGTTATTGATTTGATTATGATTCATGGCTACAGGGTGCATATATTTTACATTTTTTGTCGAACTTACATCCTTTTCCTTCTTTTAGGTTTTTGCATATTTTTGGATGCAAATCTCTGCAATCATCCCCATAGCCATCTAGGTATGCAACATTTACCATATATTTCATAGTTGTGACATACCTTTGGATGTTTGTAGTAACATCTTTCTCCAAATCTGCAATTCCCTCTGTTGAACAAAATATTCTTGTATCTTTTTTCATATCTTGCATTACCTCAGCACACTGTGGATGGGTCGGAATGTTGCATGCAGCACATTTTCTGATTAGGTTTTGTGGATTTGACTATTGACTATACCACACCTTAGACAGTTTGCATGCTTTTGGCATTCTTTTTCCTAATGCATCAATTAGGATATTCACAAGGTTCACTTTGTATTCATTTTCTTTGTCATGTTGGTTTATGTATATTTTCTTTATGAGTCTCTTGACCACTTGGATTTTATTTGGAACTTCTTCAATTATTTTCAAGATGTTTTCATTTGATTTGTTCCAGTTTGAAGGATTATATCCTTCTAATATATCTATGAAATGCTTTTGTATCTTTTTGGTTTTAGGTACTGTTGCTGATCTCATAGATGAGAAATGCCATTTCCCTTCCTGCTACCTCATCGTATTGCGAATCTGCCAAGCATGCTAAATTTTGCGCCATTTCTTCCCGCAGTTGGAACTTACTGCCATCTTGTTCGATTTACAGTATTTCACTTGATAAACTAACTTAGAAGATTGCTTTATCCTACTATTTTCACACTAATCTTATCACCGATAGTTCACGAACACTTCTAGATATTTCTCAAATTCTAGACGTATGTTAAACTTGTGATATCTGTTGATTAATCTGACTTCACGCGGGAACGTCTCACCAAGCAAGATGGCTATACGAGAGAGAGAAGAGAGAGAGGGAAGAGAGAGAGAGAGAGAGAGAGAGAGCATGTTTGACCTTATAAAGAGAAGTCAATATCATACAACTCGGGATAAGAATCATGAAAAAAGAAATTGAAACAGAAAATGGGATTCAGAAATCTTTCACATTACATAGAAAATTATAGACTTACTTTTTTGTTTTTGTTGAATGTATTCAATTTACGGAATCGAAGTAAAATTAGCGACTAGGAGAGCAGCGAGCGCAGGTGAGAGAAGACATTCATTATGGCCCGACTTTCGGAAAATTCCAGAGCCCCTTATTTCACCCTTAAAATTCTATCTTTACTTTCATCCCTGCTCTCTAGAACAAGTGGTGAGTAGGAAAAACGGAAGGGGGGAGAGAGAGAGAGAGAGAGAGAGAGAGAGAGAGAGAGAGAGAGAGAGAGAGAGAGAGAGAGAGAGAGAGAGAGAGAGAGAGAGAGATCTGTTATAGATAAGGACAGAAAATGTAAGAGAAAATTTCGATAAAAGAAAAGTGAGTAGGGGAAGAATAAGAGATGGTAAATATAAGAGAGGGAGAAATTGACGAATAAATCCATATTATGAACTAACCGTCATTAAAAGTTCTTCCCTCGATAGGAAAAGAAAACTAGAAGATAAAAGTTGGAAGGGGTGAAGGCAATTTGATGCTGGAATTCCTTCTTTCAACTTAGATGTAGTAAAATATATCATCTCCTGAGCAGCGTTTGCCTGTTTGTTCACTGAACAATTTGTACCTGTCAATCAAAATAATCTTTTGATTTTTCAACCTTATTTTAATATACAATATGCAAAAACAAAAAAAGTAAATTTTGCTCCTGAACTCTGGCGAGTTGTCTATTGTCTGTAAGGCCATTTAGCTGTCTACTGTTTGTAAGGACACTTACTTGTCTTTTGTTGGTAAGGACATTTAAATAACATGCAGAATGCAAGCATAAAAAAAATACAGAAATTAGTTTATTTACTTGGCAGGAACAGTTCCCTAATCGGAAAAATTAAAATTAGCTTGTTTACGTGGCAGGAACAGTTCCGTAATCGGAAAAATTACAATTAAAATATTCCGATAAAATCAATTGCAGTGTTTTTCTCGAACTATAATAAAATCTAGCAATCATCCTTGTCAATTCATTGAAAAAATGAAGCTTTCTCTCCCTGAACTTTAGGACAACCATTAAACAGATTTCAACCGTTTGTTTTCTATGTGGCCTTATCTTTAAATTTGTTTGTACCGTCACTGTTCTTTGGTAGTAAGGAATTAATTTCTACTTGGTTTCAGCTTTTAAACTACGAGATTAATCGCCTGTGCATTTTTCAGCGCTTCGAGGAGTTCTATGGCATAGATAAATGATCTAAGACGGTTTTTATCCAACACCCGAGTCCGCAGAGCAAAAAAGGAATTTGATCATCATTCAAAAGGTTGCCAAAACAGCAAAATAAACTTTGGATTGGAAGAAAAATGCTTGTTAAAGGAGAGCCTGTGCTGTTTAAAGCCCCGATACCTTTCGTCTACTAAAGGTCACTGAAAGCTGAATAAAAAGTCCTTTAAAATTTCATGGTTAAAGGATACTGATTAGTCATCACGGGGCGAGACGCGGAATTTCCGAGAGCTATTTTCAGCGTTAAAACAAAGCCGAGTTCCAACTAAAGATAGATGTGTGACGAAAGTTGGGTCAGGCTTATACACTCAGACCAGTCCTCAAACATAAGGACAGTTTACACATATGTAATAACTAGTTAATTTTTACTATGACATTACTAATAATGATCTACAGAACTGACGTTTCGCAAACACGACTTTCAAAAGACGTAGTCGGATGTGTCAAGTGAAACATAAATTATTTTTTCGAGAGAAAAATAGAAGACAGCAAAAACGTCTATGCATGACATTTAGCCGTTTCGGAAGAACTCCCATTAATAGAGACATAAATCCCGCTATGAAGAGAATATTTCGTAAGACAGCAGAATGAACACACATCAGTTCACGCGAGGAAACTATTAGGCACATTTCCACATGAATAAACAAGCCATTTCGGATATCAGTCCTCATGTCTAATTACATGACAGAGTCCCACTCATGAAGTCGCTCTCTAAGGGCAATTCTCTCACGGCTGTTCTTGGTTTTATCTCCCAGAAGGGAATAAACCAAGATATGCCATTCGTCCTTACAGAAATGTAATTATGTTTGAACATTTTTTAATAATTATTCTTGAATCACTGATCGGTTATTACAGTTTTAAATCACACCTGACCAGTAAACACTCAACGATATGCAGATTGGATAATGAAAGGCTCAGTAAACTACAATTCAAGTTTGTTTCTATCATCCACTTTCAGCTAATTATATAGGTACATCTCTCTCCCCCTCCTTCTCTTTCCATACAATAACGTATGCAGTTATCTTCAACAACAACAAAGTTTAATGTACTAAATGATCCATCAAATTTCATTGCCTGACCATAACCATTTCTGTCACAACATAAAAATACACAATGCACTGTAAAAGCTTTGATCATCACCATATCACTTTTCTTTATTCAGTACAGAAAAAAGCCGGATGCAGAATAGCTATATCTTGCTCTTTACACAAAGAAAGCAAAAATGTGGCCGCACAAAGATGAAGAGATTAAAGATCCGCTTCTACTTGACAAATAACAGACACCAAACAGCGCGAGATGAAAGAAGCTGACGTCCTCTTTGGTCGTTCCCCGGAAAAATGGCATCTTTGACTGAGGAAGGAGTGGAATGATTCTTTCACGCTCGATATCTGGAGTTTATTATAATATATATAATATATATATATATATATATAATATTATAATATATATAATTATATATATATATGTATATACTATATATATATATATATATATATATATATATATATATATATATATAAATATATAATAGTGCAATATCTTGTTTTACGTTGTTTTTAGTGTTCATGAGCTTGTTGGCGCGGTACGCGCGCTGGAACACGGCGCTGATGTCTCCCCTACCTTTCCGATCCCCTATATGCCCTACCCCCCACCTGAGGCAAACAAATAGGTTAGCAAGAGGAGCGTGGTATATCTCCCCTATCCTTCCGTTCCCCTACCTACTCCACCCTCACCATGGCGGACAAACTGGTTTGCATGGGGTGAGTGACTTTTTCATGTCTCCCCTACTGTCACCCGGATGAGAACAATCAAGATCCACTCGGAATTTATTATTTTAGATAGATTGGGAATAGTAAAAAGGCTTTGTGTAAGTAGGGTGGTTAGACATGGAGCTAAAGAGTTTTTTGCAGCGTTTAATGGTGATGAGATTATTTCCATTTAGTATTCAGCAATTCCAGAAGATATATCAGGCAGTGACAGTTGTCTTGTGTTTATTTATATATATATATATATATATATATATATATATATATATTATATATATATATAGTATATATATATGTATATATATATATATATATATATATATATATATATTATAGATAATTTATTTTTTAATTAATTATTTATCCCATAACACCGACTTTTTGCATCGCTTCTTTCTATAAAGATATTCAACACCCATGGACACACGAAACACCCCTATCTAACGGACGCTTCGCTTCCTTCATAAACAAATTAAATTGCTCTTAAAACATTATCTTTTATACCATATATCCTCAACAATTCTCCACACTGATTCTTTGTTGATTTTACCCTTATTTTCTTGTTTGGAGTCCCTGTACGACATATATATATATATATATATATATATATATATATATATATATATATATATATATATATATATATATATATATATACTCGGCTGCGAATCTGGTGGTCTGAAGTTCGAATCCCGGCTCGGCCAGCGTGGAATCAGAGGAATTTATTTCTGGTGATAGAAATTCATTTCCCGATATAGTGTGGTTCGGATCCCACAATAAGCTGTAGGTCCCGTTGCTAGGTGACCAACTGGTTCCTAGCCACGTAAAAATATCTAATCCTTCGGGCCAGCCCTAGGAGAGGTGTTAATCAGTGGTCGGGTAAAACTAAGATATACTTAACTTATATATATATATATATATATATATATTTATATATATATATATATATATATATATATATTATATATATAGTTTGTTAATTACATACATGAATATATACCTATATATGTATATATATACATCTATATAAAAATACATATACATATAAATGTATATATACACACACGTGTTTATATACGTGCATATAGGTATATACAAATATACACGCGTGGATAAAGACTAGAAATGTGCAAGTTCAAGACCAGATACTTAGAAACCAGCCTAAAATGTTCAACTTTCCTGTGGTTATCTACGTAGATATTTGTCACGTACAGTTTTGTGACTTATTAAATACATACATAAATACATACCTGTGTGTGTGTGTGTATGTGTGTGTGTGTGTGTGTGTGTGTCCATATAGCGTCAAAGTGGTCTTGGTTGTGAGTGATCTGACTTAAAGGTCGAATACCAAATTTTTTATATATGCATACCGACTACAGTTTGCCTTCAAGACACCAGTATAAAGCCTTGAATAACGAAATCTTCACAGCCTAAGAAAGCATATGATTAATTGAGGTCAGTTATTTTTGTAGTTTACACTAACACTGGTTTGGAGACGGAACAGTACTCTTTTTTTTTAAAGGAGAAATGACCCCATATACTGAGTTTATGACATTTATGAAAATAATGTAAAACCTTTTAATATTCCCAAACCAAAATCTAGGTTAACTAGAAAGATGAACTGCGAACTGAAACCATTTATAGCCATAAAGTTCCAGTAATACAGCCTGCTCTGTAACCTATTCACATTTAGCACTTTCCTGCTATTAATTAATAAACTAAAATTATCATGTTTCTTTAATATAACTTAGTATCTTGGCCCTGTAAACTTACCATTTGAGTACAGTAGAAAGTTACGGATAAAGTCAATGATGATTAAGGAATGGCAGCGCTCTCTCTTTCTCCGTACTTGCCATAACTTAGGCGTCTTCCTATTTTTAGATACGAGAACTTATACCTGAATTATCAAAGGAACGAAAACTTGGAGACTTCAAAGACTTGAGAGACATTACTACAAAAATGAATATACTCAACTAACTAACTCCCTTTGAGGCATTAATTGTCTTTCATATGTTACTTAGTCATCAGAATATAAATGGGGCCTTATTACGCGAATATATCATGTCAAAGGGATCCATAATATCTGTATGCCGACGTCATTTTACGATGATCCATGGAACTCATTATCTAAATGCTAATGTCCATTCACAGAGTTTTCCTTTCTGAAAACAAGAAATATCTAGTTAGCAGTTCTGAATCTGCACATCAGCATCTAGTACATACAAATTACAGGTATGATTATAGGTATGATAGAAACAGACTTGACAAAGGACGTTATTAAGATAATACTAAGCCTTAGTGGAAGGCTTGAACTAAAGCTTTAAAAATAGTTAGAAAAGCACAGATGATGAAAAAAAAAATCAATGAATATAAAAACCGAAATACTTTTTCTCTATTTCTACCGTAAGATGTCAACTATGACTGATGGTATCATAAAATATAAAATCGCAAAGCAAGTTTTGTGCAAACAAAACATATTGGTAACCGTTTAATAATCAAAGAATCTCTTCAGAGAAATGCTATTAGTCAACAACTAAAACCATATACTCAAGAATAAAATTAGGAACATTTGCAAAAACAATCCAGATTAAAAAGTGATATGTATGGTAAAGACAAGGAATACAAGAATGACCAAATATTCTATATTAATAAACTTTCGATCACGAAGTAAGAATAATAAAGACCAAAACAGTGTCACATTAATTAAAAAACCAAATGAGAATAATAATGCAGGATTAAAATGACCTGACATGAACTTTGAGCCTCTGCCAAAGAAGGCAAACCAAAGAGATAATCATGAGCAAAGAAAACCGACTCCACTGGATAGTTCCACAACTTTCAGGATAAAGTTTCATTTCACAGAGAAATTGGGAGTCAAAGACAGTCCTTGCGATGGGGAAAACCTGTTTTCCAGTAATGCCGACGTTATGATTTCAGTTAACTTTGAAGATAAAACTTACTTTCACAAAAGCTGAGGTTACTGAGAACGTTCCCTGCTTACAATGGGTCTACAAACTTCCAGAATGAGTTGAAATAGCAACAATTGTAAATTACCTGAAGATTAGACGACTCCTACTGCGCCTTCCACGTTATTTGTACAGATCATTATACAAACACATTTCCCTTTTACTGGAGCAAGATAGCAGCTAAGAAGATAAATAAAATTAGTAAATAACGCATCATCCTAGGCATCATGAATTTTTCGACGGTGAAGCAACAGGCATAGCAAAAGTGTTCTTGCCCGAAGTGTCATTGCGGACATATTTTCTTCCATAAGGATACCTCTCATTCCATAAAATTATAGAGCAAGGATTTCCCTTTGCCTGCGTAAACGTTAATGAGGACATCGGTTTGCGCATATTATTCGCTACCATTCCGAGAGAATATTTGCAGTTTTTCTGAATCTTCCCAAAGTTCTCTGTGAAACAACTAAAGGGGAACAACCTGGATCCAACAGAAACAAATCCTGAAAGGCCTCTCTCCTAACAAACGCAGACATCTTTATATTCAATAAAAATTATACGTTCTGTGAAAAATACTCAGAACTGCCTTTGGAAACGAAGGGGCTACGTTTTCCAGGTAAGGTTTCAAGCACTCCTATACTCAGTCTTTTAATATTTCTAAAAAATAAATTTACAATTTTCCTTATTCTGAAACTTATTAAAAGTGCTATCATTTAGTTAGGTTTTATGCTTATCCTACGTTAGATTTCATATTGAGTAAAACATGCAAGTGTTTATCTATTCATCATATTTCAGTTTATTATCTACTGTACGGAAGTTATAGAAGTGGTAGTGAACTATATATATGGTATATATATATATATATATATATATTTACACATGTATAGATTCCTACATAAACATCCAACCTAACTAACTATATGAAGACACTGTGTATAAAAGTGTATATATGACACACACACTATGTATACACACACACACACACACACTATATACACACACACACACACACATATATATATATATATATATATATATATATATATATATATTATATATATATGTGTGTGTGTGTGTGTGTGTGTGTGTGTGTGTGTGTATACATAGTGTGTGTGTGTCATATATACACTTGTATACACAAAGTGTCTTCATATAGTTAGTTAGGTTGGATGTTTATGGAGGAATCTATACATGTGTGTGTATATATATATTTTATATATATATATATATATATATATATATATATATAATTTATATCTATATATTATATATATATATATATATATATTTATATATATATATATATATATATATATATATATATATATATATATATATATATATATATATAGATCACTACACCACACACACACACACACACACACACACACACACACACACATATATATATATGATTAGATATATATATATATATATATATATATATATATATATATTGAGAGAGAGAGAGAGAGAGAGAGAGAGAGAGAGAGAGAGAGAGAGAGAGATGAACGCTAAAATGCAAATTTTAAACGAATACATCACAATCTGTCTATTACTAAGTAAAGTCCCTCTTGACGCAAACACTGGCGGACCAAAAACGTGATGTGAAGTCTAAAGACAAAAATTACACAGCAAATCTTATGAATATTTATCTGACAGAGGATTCTGTGAAGCTCTGTTGCCATCTTCCTCTGGTTTCTGTGACGCAAGCGAATGAATGGGTTGACAACCAATGGGAACGATAAAAATCATATCTTTCTTTACCTGTCAATGAGAGCAATGATATAAAGCCAGTGAGAGCGTCAAGGAAAGTACGGAGTTACGTCAACACATTTTAATTAAAGGAAGAGACTACAAGAATAAATGAAACTTCTCAAAGTTCCTAATTTTAAATGATGAAAAACAAGTTCATCCCAGGGCGTCGGTAATATAACTTCTCAAAGTAATAGGCATCTGAAACCTCATCCATACTTTTATGCTAACAAATCTATCGAAATCTACCTTCATCTATGAAATTCTATTTAAATTATAAATAGGTTATTCTGAAACTCTTAAAGGCATAAAATCACCATTGGGATCCTCAAAGTTTATTTTTACTCTATGTACACAATCTTTACTCTATGTGCACAAAGAATATATCTACCTCATTGATTATCCGGATTAAGGGAAAACAAGATTACAAATTGCCACCATCTCCGATTAAGTACGGAAATGAATGAGACAACGATCACTGTAGCATTTGCGTGTTACAATCACGAATGTCACGGCAAATGACTATTTTTTTATACGCGTGACGATGAAGCACTCATCTCATGGCATTGACAAAATATATATACTATATACAGACTGTCTAACAACAACAATTTTAGTCTGAAATACGGAATGTTAAAAAATGTGAGAGATGCACCATACCTTTAGACCATTTACAATCCAATGCAGCGAACGTGGGCGGTACAGATGTCCCTTTTATTTTCAAGGAATTTTATTTATGTGACGTTAAACGTTAATTTATGCTTTTTTGTTATTGAAAAACTATTTGTAATATACATCGTGAAATTACCATCCAGTTTATTTGAATAAATAATTGTGACCAGTAGAAATTCTACTACTCTCCAAACGTATAAAAAAAATCACGAATCATAAAAGCAACGTACATTGTTACTTTACCTTTCCTAACCTGACTGAAGTAGTTTACTACTAAGTACTATTTATTTACTCCTCACATTCAATGACATACCAAGCAATATGAAAAGGGTGGATTTTTACTTCCTTGCTTGTCCTTGCATATTCTTTCCAGTTCACACACAACATAAACATTGATACTTCATGCACGCTAAGAAGTTAAAGACTCGAGGCTCACTTTATTATATATGATGATGGAAGTAACAACCGTCAAATTCCAATTAATGCTTCCCCCCACCCAACATCCTTTACTCTGTTATGTGTTTCCCATTTATCTTTTCATTTCGTCATAACCTTTCCAACCATCATTTCTCACAGAATTTCAAACCCTTCTAACGATTCAAATAATTTTTTCTCTGTAATACACATATGAAGCCAAGGCATTGCGATGGTCAATTTGCATATGAAAATTCGTCTTAGCATTCGCTGTTTTTAACTCTTTTTACACAATATTCATTCAAGAGTTGCATAGCAGCGTCTCATTCGCTTTTGCCCTAGTGACTTCCTATTCATCCAGAGGTTCATGAGAAGCAACCATCTTTACTTTCGCTTTACACTAATTCATGCGCTCTAAACATCACTGCTCTCTACCGTCTTGAAACCTCGAATCTGGGCAAGAGTCCGTAATGGCCTGAGGCTAATATACATTAGGTATTTCATCAAATATGTGATATTTTTGGCTTAATAGATCTAAAACGTGATATCTCCATATATACTTTGCACTCTTAGTTTTCATATTCTTTTGGCCATTCTCTTTTTGTTTCCATAATTAATTTATTCATCCCATTTATGTCATATGCCATTTTCATTCTTTTCCATTCAAGCGTATAAATGTCTGAGAAAACCGACGTCACTGAAATTGAGTAAAACATTACCTTATAATAAACTTTCCCATATACTAGTATACTCTATAAATTTCTATTTTTGAAGTGATAGAACTTGCTTCCCATTCCTTATTTTGCATTTTCTATGTGCTCCAGTTTCGTGTTATTATACGTACCTTCAAAATACGTATACTTATCTTTTTTATAAGTATGGGTATATTAAGTACAACTACCTTTTTGAACAATTCAAAGGTCTTTATAACAACTTTATTTCCATATTCATATATGTGAATCACTTTGTTTCTAATAACTGTATCCCGGCTAACACCTTCACTAATTAATGCAGCACTTCAAGACTTAATGCAATCGCAGCTGCTCTAATATCACAAAGTCGCGAGGGTGCACGCAGAGGCCGTAAATACATTTTGCATCTCCCTTTCCTGAAACTGATCCGAAATAAATTTTTCATCGCCTCGCATTCATAGTAATTCACCATATTTGCTTGCATAATTATAAATGAATTTTAGTGTTCTTGAAAATTTCCGTTGAAAATGCCAATGTCATAACTGAAAGAAAACCTTTGGGTGCAATATAGTAGTTTTCCATATTCAACATAATTATAAATGGATGTTGATGTTCTTGAGAAACTGTTTAAAATGTCAATATTCTAACCGAAAAGATGATCTAAGGAGGCTTTCAGATTCTCCGCCGGTCTGCCTCCAGAAAATTAAAATGATTTCATTACCAAACACTTCCTGTCCTGCCTTGATGATATTAATAATAAATGTAATTTAGAATATTTTCTAAAGGTTATTTGACTTCCTGCAATGAAATTATTCATGCTTAGAACGCTGACTGTTTGACATTTATCGTCTTACACAACATCTCAACAAGAACTCTGCTCAAATGTCTAATGACTTTATCAACTCGGAAGCAAATTGTGCAAAGGCTTATAATTTCCAGCATTCTGTAAAATACTTAGTTGTATCACACAAACAAAGGTAATGAAAAAAAAAATATAAGTCGATTAGACACTTCTCGTCTGCTCTTTATATATATCATGGTTGCTCAAACAAATTACATGCGAAAAAGCAAATAATTTCCACAAAAGAAAAAATTTTCGGTATGAAACTTAGCAAAGAATATCACTTATTAAAATTATCAATCAGTGTTCACGAATCAATAACACAAATTAAATAAATTAATTACATTAATCAAGTGTAAATCTGAGTGATTTTATTTCGGTTATTATTTTAACTGTTGCACTTATTTGCTGAAAGGAAGACGAAATGTTTAAACACATTTTGCATATATATTTTCAAAGGTTTTCGTCTGTTCTACGTCCATTTCCGAATATTTCAAATTCGTAAAAGATGTATTACTCAGTCTGAATGAGATGACTCGAAATAATACGTACCTACTTAAGAAAACATAATATTAATTTGTAATAAAGTAATTTTTCCCTTATTTTCGAAACGCACCTAGATTTTCCTTTTCTCCAAGAACAGTGACTGATCATCAGCTCTTTTATGTGCCAGATATCCTCAGTTCCATCACGTCGGAAGCGATAAATATGGCTTCGGACAGCTTAGGAAATTCTCCGATTTGACTTGCAAAAAATAAATAAATAAATAAATAACACGAAATCAAACACCCCGAATAAATAAAAAAATAAATAACCTTCACAATAGCAGAATCTCTCCGATAACAACCACCACTGATCCACCTTCTGGAGGAAACATAAAAACTTAATCTCAGAGTTTTAATTCACCTCACCTGGATATCGTCAAGTCACGGGTCTCGTAAAACTCTCTTACGCGGCCGACAACATCCTGTAATCGGGTTGGGAGAGGCTATACGAGCTGGCAATCATATGCGACTTTATGACCGCGGCTAAAGATGAAAGATGCAGAGACACGATTTATGAGGGTAAGAAACGTCTCTTAAAAGGTTGAAACGGGACGCTGAGAGAGAGAGAGAGAGAGAGAGAGAGAGAGAGAGAGAGAGAGAGAGAGAGAGAGAGAGAAAAAAAAAAAATTAGGAGTCAGCGTTGCATACAGAGAAAATACACTGGCCAATATTTCTTCTATTCCTTTTGCAGTTTTTTTTAGGTAAATCTTTCTGGCCTTCGTGAGCAAGCTCTCTCTCTCTCTCTCTCTCTCTCTCAGCGGGTTAACTGTCTCCATGCATAAATAACAGTTCCCCGATTGTCAATATTGAGAACCAACTCCTTGAACACTTATGACGGAGGTGAAATCTCGAACCATTTCATTCGTTTAATGTAATCATACTCACGAGAAATGTTTTTACTGTGGAGGCAAAATGGTAGCCCGAGGGAAAGACACCTTGCATTACTAATGAGACAGGCGAGAGTGCAGTTCAAACTTGCTCTTAAGCACTGCAGGTTAAATGAAAAACAACTAAGAGCCGATGCAATGTCTAGAAACTTAGAATCTGATGATTATCCTCGTCTTTCGAAAGATATCCAGTCCTTAAATCCCAAAACTAAAAAGCTATCACAGAGAGTAGGGGAAGCAGTCGGAGACGAAGCTATCGCAAGTATGTGGGGCGACCACTTCAACAATATCCTGAATTGCATAAATGATCAAGATTCCCGAAGGGATGTAGATAACCTCCTTACTGACAACATTCAATTTCATTTTGCAGACCGTATTACGCCAAGTAACATCAGCGATGCCATAAACAGCCTACCTAATAATAAATCGCCCGGCTGTGATGGTCTTCCTGCAGAGGCTTTCAAATTCTGCCATCCGATAATTTACATTTTGCTAGCTGCCCTATTCAATGCGTGCATAATTCACCGGTTTCTTCCAGACTCCCTACTCTTAGTTCACTTGATACCATTAATCAAAAACAAGCTAAAGGATGCAGCTGACCCTGGCAACTACCGGCCGATTCCAATCACAACGATCGCATCGAGGATACTTGAGTCGGTTCTTCTAGTGAGATTTCTCCCCTTTCAACACACCACTGACAACCAGTTCGGGTTTAAAGCAAACCACTCAACCGACACCTGCATCTACATACTGAAAGAATTGCTGAACTACTAACTATCATCAACATCTGTTTTCCTTTGTTTTGTAGATGTGAGAAAAGCATTTGACAGAGTAAACTACCTGAAGCTCTTCCTGAAGCTGCATAAAAGGGCCACACCCCTGTATCTAATTGGCATTTTACATTGCTGGTTCTCCACACAGCAATTCTGTGTCAAATGGGGTAACGTATTATCGTACACCTTCGGCTCCCTAAACGGGCTTCGGCAAGGGGGCATTCTCTCTCCATACCTGTTTAATACGTACACAGATGCCTTGAATGTCAAACTGAACTAACTCCCAATCGGATGCACCGTCAATGAAACAACTATAAACAACCTCTGTTACGCCGACGATATGGTTCTGATTTCCCCATCAGTGCAAGGTCTCCAACGACTCATCGACACTCGCCGCCAATGTGCATGGAATTTGATATATATAACCTACAACGAAACCAAGACCCAGTGCATGTCGCTGCTCCCGAGATCGCTTAAGCATTTGCAGAACCACAAATTTTCCTCGGAAACCATCGGCTGGAATTTGTGCACGAATTTCCGTATTTGGGTCACATTATCACCGACGACCTAAAAGATACGGCAGACATTGAACAGAGGCGTCGTAAACTATGTGCAGCTGGCAACATGATTGCAAGGAGGTTTGCCTTCTGTCACCGAGACGTGAAACTCTGCTACCACTCCGCCACACAGATGTTCATAGAAAACCACCTGGACAATTTAAAAATCATTGTTAGGCGAACAATGTCCAGTCTGGTAACCCGAGTGAGAAACAGCAGCAACTCGCTCATACAAAGCATCCTAAGGAGTGAAGCAAGAAGATCTAAATTGTGGGAAAGATGGGAAAATGAGGCGTTTGTCCCCTAAAAGACTTAATCTCTGCATTGGCAAGATGTCATCTGCAGATTTTGTCATTATTACATTTATTGCTTTTTTAATTTTTCATTATTACTGTGATTACTATCAAGTTAAAGTTTTTTTTTCAACATTCAATTTATGTATTTAGCTCTCTGGACCTGACTACTGTAACCACCTAAGGTCTCTAGTTGAAATTTAAGTTATATAATATGTGCACTAACTGTTATTACTCTCAAAGCATATTTTTTCTCACCAATATTATTACTGTTATTACCAGTATTATGATTACTATCTTTTATGCTACCTCAGCTATTTTGTGGATAAGTGCCGATTATTCATTTTTTTTATCATGTTGTCTCATGTATCTAGATTGCGTATGTTACTGTCTGTATTTTGTATATTCTATGTATACATGGCCCTGAGCTGAAATAAAGGATATTATATTATTATTATTATTATTATTATTATTATTATTATTATTATTAATGTAGGTCGTTTGTGAAGAACAATTTAGGCCGGTCATGATGATTTGCGATTTATAACAAATCCCATTTATGCGTTCGCTATGGACGCCAGTTTCGAATTCTCCTTTGATTCTGAGATTTGCATGAAATCTGTCACATACTCGAGAAAGCGGCATACGTCAAGACTCTCTTAAAACGTAAAGTAAAACAAAGGATTAATAGTTTTCAATGCATGATCTTGATGAATCATAAGGATTTATTCTATATATCTTTACTATTTGGCAATGGATAATTTTCTATATCTTTGAAAGATTTGCAATACAACCGATTCCGTTAGATAGCGAAAATCTACAGGTCTTGCAAGTAAGTCTTGAAAATGTGTTTCCAAGGAGTCTTAAATACCGAGCAATTCCTCTTCCTTTACTTGAATTTCTTTTGAATT
>NC_061108.1:19157423-19167423 GCF_015104395.2 Macrobrachium nipponense | reverse complement strand
TACGGCCGAGAAAGTATTTAAAAATCGCGAAGGTATTTTAAAAACGTAGGATTAGAGAATCCTCATACAAATAACTATGGCGTTCTTAGATTGACTCATAACTTGCATCTTTAAGATACTAACATCAAGGAAAAAGTGATGAAACTTACAAAATAATGGCACAGACTCTAGCAACATATCTCGTAGGTTAAACTTATCTCGTTATGTCGCCTTGGAAAAACTTCCCAACTACTTTCGATGTTTCCACGTTATTTTCAATTCTACAATTAATGCTACCCAGGGAATTGACACCAACTATATATACATCAAATAAAAAAAATAAACACGTAAAAAATGCGCCGAAGTTTCTTCGACGCAATCGAGTTTTCTGTACATCATATAATCAGAGCCACAGAAAAAAGATCTATCTTTCGGTGGTCTCGGTATAATGCTGTACGAGCAGAGACCCATGAAGCTTTAGCCACGGCCTCGTGGGGGCCTGTCCTATGTTGTTATCAGATGCATGAGATGCATGATTACGGCTAACTTTAACCTTAAAACAAAACCAATTAGGTTAGAGGGCTGCAGTTTGGTGTTTCAGGATTGGTGGGCGGATGATCAACATACCAATTTGCAGCCCTCTAGCCTCAGTAGTTTTTAAGATCTGAGGGCGGACAGAAAAAGTGCAGACGGACAGACAAAACCATCTCAATATTTTTCTTTTACAGAAAACTAAAAGTACACCTGTCATTGAAGTGTGGAATTCATCACGAAACAGGAGCTAATTTTGGGTACCCATTAACCTTTACAAATACCAGACCCCTTTATCGCTATAGTGAAGCAAGCTTCATCTTATTTCATGGAAAACAATAGAAGTAGAGAAGTGATAAGGGAATCCTACATTATAAGGCGTGAAAAACAAAAGCCTTTCAAATGATCTTTAGGGTCAGAACAGCCTATAAGCCGTCGCTCACAAAGCACCGGTTTCGTCTGGATTCCAGATACATTGGTGTTAATTGTCCCACTGCACATAATGCTCAGAAGTCTGCGAGACGGTTTGCGTCACAGATGAGACACTTATATATTTGCTTTTAGTGATCACACAAATACTAAATTGAATAGAATATACAATTTAGGCCACGGGCCCAACGCTGGTACATATGAGGTCATTTAGTGCTGAAGCGGAACTGACAGTAAAAACGCTTGAAAGGTTACAGGAGGAAAACCTCGCAACTGGACTACGAAACAAATGTGAAGAGGGGGTGGGAAAATGGAAGAGAGAACATAAACGGAGGTAAAGAAAAAGGAATGAGAGGGGTTGCAGCTATGGGCCGAAGAGACCCCGCAAAGAACCTTAAGTAATGCCTACAGTGCACAGCACGAGGTGCACTGACGACACTCTATCCGCCTACAAGCCACAGAGAGATACTGAAGACCATAAAAATAAATACTTTAGAGAAGCAAATTGCTCAGACCTAAGTTATTTATTTGAAGCAGCAAAAAGCTCAGACCTATCTTACTCATTTTAGACTATGGGTAACAGAAGATCACCCTGATGATACTCATTAGTTAACAAATATATTAAAGGCAAGCTATCAGTAAATTCCATTTCGGGAAATTGAACTCCATGAATATAAAAGATGAAGTTTAAGAGTAAAAAGGAACGTCAATCAAAAAAGGAAAAATGGTTAGCAGGCCAATTTTTCCAGGGGTCGAAAATATCCCCGAATTTGCAAGGTTCACTAATGGACTTAGCATGTCGAAGGGTAGGGGTAAAATCTTCAAAAAAAAAAAAAATATATATATATAATATATATATATATATATATATATATATATATATATATATATATATATATATATGTGTGTGTGTTAATGGGGGGATTCCCACCCCCATTATTCATTAGGTAAGCGTGAGACACGAGCGGAAGGCAAACCCACACACAGCATTACTCACACAGCCTCTCTCTCTCTCTCTCTCTCTCTCTCTCTCTCTCTCTCTCTCTCTCTTTCTCTCCATTCTAACAGGTAATGAAAATGAGAGAGTTGCGTCAAAACATTAACGTTTATTAACAACGAATAAATAAACCAATCAATCAAGTAATCCAGTCTTACAGACTAACCCAAAAAACCCCGAAACAGTACATTGTCTAGTCACCAAAAAAGTCCACACCCTTCTGGGAATTCTTTGTCCCCCGGCATTCCAGAAGTACCAGAATCGTCTGTTTCAAAGATACAGAACACATCCCGGTAAGTACACACACAAGATTGACAATCACAGATGAAACATTGGATATTATCACAAAAATGTCAAACAGATAATAAGCCACTCTTTGGCTAAAGCACTTCAACACTTACCCAAACAACCGGACACTTAAACACTGTTAATAAAAAACTCCCCCGGCGAACGCCACGGCATCTTTGCCTGTGACTTGAAGCCCTCTGTCAAAATCCTCCCATAGGCTTGGGTATGACACTCTTAAAGGGAAGAGGCACACACGCATATACGAACACACAGTTCGTTAGCGCCTTGCAACACTAGTTGCATCCAGTTTCACAAAGGCACTTTGAGAAGAGTTCATAAACTGTCGTGCATTGACTCGTCGAACTAAGCACTTTTATCTCACGCCACCCCTAGAATCTCATTGTCAGCTACTCTCGGGTCGTCACCTCTACACTGTTCTCCACATTCCATAGGTCAAAGGGAACACATGGACAATACATTATTAATCAAAAACCCTAGGCCTTACATATATATATATATATATATATATATATAAATATACATATATATACATACATATATATATACATATATATATATAATATATATATATATATATATATATATATATATATATATATATATATATATATGAACCAAGAAAAACTTTATTCCGCTCCATATTCCATGGTCTTTTGATAATGAATTGATCAACCTCAGGTATACTGTAAATTTTTGGCTAGATATTCAAGCTTTGATTTAATCTAGATTCTTATGTATGTATGTATATATGTGTATGAACGCACTAATAGGTGCGTTTCTTTCTATGTATCTATTTGTTCCCTTGTAGTAATTTCTGCAATTATCCTTAAACAACTACAAACTAAACAATACAGATAACGGACATAAATCTAAGAGCTATTAATCACACCAATTTCAATTACTCGATATAACCTCTCGATATTGGATAACAATAAATGACTGTCAACTGTAGAGTGAAATGTATTTAATCTCTCCAAACGACATTCCAGGGCTAATTCACACGCTCCCTGAATTCGGAATGTTATAAAATGACACGTTAAAATATGCATATCTGTGAGGTAATATTAGAAAGCTTCACGGCTAGTGTGAGGGGACAGATAGACATATGTCTTGATATATCCATCTACTGTATTTACACGAAAATACGAACGCACGCGCGCGTACACACACACACACACATACACACAAACACACTTATATATATATATATATATATATATATATATATATATATATTATATATACATATATATATATATATATATATATATATATATATATATATATATATATAATAATATATATACGCATATTATTGTCGTGTGTCTATCCGTATACGTGCATAAATAAAATACATGAATACAATATATGTAGATATGCGTATATGGGTATGTATGTATGTATGTGTGTATATGTATGTATACAACTTATCCACAGTATATATATGTTATACACAAATATCTTAAACAGCCAAAACTAGTAAAAAAAAATTAATTATTTCCAGGAGAATAAAACAACGAATTTCATCTTGAAATACATATGCTAATTGGTGGAGTATTATTTGCTCTAAAGGAAAATAACCACACACTCACACACACACACAAACACATAAAATAAAACGCACTGTATATTCTAAGAACCCAAGCATCAATTTATTAGACACTTCTTGTATGACAAAATTTCTCCGCATGCCAGTAAACTGAAACATACTTAACCAACAAAAATAATTTTCAAACCAGAAATAACTGTTTGGTGAAACGCGTGTCCTTGCATTTAAACTAACAAAGATTAGTCTACCCAAATAATAGCAATGCTGAAGAAACAAACTTAATCAGTGATGAACTGAGTGACCTTACGAATCAGGATAATCTCAAAGGCTCCAATGCATTGTCATCACTGCTGTAAACTATGCTTTTATCAATAAGAATAATTTCACTTATTCATTGCCCAACTTTTATTCATAAAACTGTATCAATTTTCAGTTTTATGAATATACCTGAATTAAATCTCAGACTCTGGAGAATTTAAAACGAAAATATTAAAACTATCTTCAATACCTAAAGGGAATAAACAATCAAATAAACAATCAAATAAACAACGGAAACTGGGGACACTCAGTGTTAAAGGGACACTGAACAATAATCCCGACGCCTGATCTGCGTGATGAAGATATCTAACTGAAACGAGTCATCGATAATGCCACCTTTCAAACGTAAGATTCTTTAACAGATCCCTTCACTTCTTCACTTCTGTTCATATAATTCAGCCACGCGAAGAACGGATGCATTTGTTTGGATTAGGCCTCAGCAAGTCACTTTCATCCATGTTTTCACAACAGAAAAGAAAAAACCAAGGAAAAGTGGATGGAGTCACTCTAACTTTCCCAACTTTGCAATAAACTCAGGCATTAATCTCTACTTATGCAACGTGCCATCGCACTTTGTCTCAACTTAAGTGAAATACAAACTCTGGGGTTTCGACTTTTACTTTTCGGGTTGCGTTTGCAAGATTGGTTTTTTTTCTTCTTCTTTATGAAACTGAAGAGTTCCTTTTGACCCAGTCCTCCCCAGGAGTATGAGCAAGAGAAGAGGACAGGAAGAACCTGTGGGTGTCAATAACAAAAGATACATAAACTATGCATACACGCGCACACACACACACACACACACACAAACACACACACTATATATATATATATATATATATATATAGTAAATTTTATTTAAAGTATTAAAAATAAATATATAATATAATATTATATATAATATATATATACACACCCACACACATATATATATATATATAGATATATAAGTATATACTATTGATATATATATATATATAATATATGTTGCGTTGTGTATGTGTGTGTGTATGCACATTATATATATCTATATATATATATATATCTATATATATATATATATATATAATATATATATATATATATATATCATACATACTATATATATATATATATAGGATATATGTGTGTGTGTGTGTGTGTGTGTGTGTGTGTACACACACGCAAGCGAAGAACATGGAAATAATTTTTTTTGCTACATGAGTACAAGTGCCCCGGATGTTTACTCAAGGCAGTAAGAGCGATTCCCATATTGGAATAAGTCATCGCACTGGCTGCAAACTGTCCAGCCCGGAATTTTCTAAGATCTGAAACCATGCCTACAACTGTAACACCTATCGAGTACGTATAATTCAAAAATATAGGGCAAGCAAAATTAACACCAGAATTGCTTATACTTGAGAGCCTCAATATTAAATTTAAAGTTCCTTCTCTTAATCACCCAACTACGTCTGTTCCAATGTTTATTGCCTAGTTTGGTGGTTTATATTTTCGGTTCTCTGGTCTGAAGGTTTGTGTGAATTTTAGTGTTTTTTTACTCTTGCTCTGAAAGGTTGGCGTTTGTCCCGTAAGTGTGTCTTGTTATTTTACTTATTGGTTCCCCCCCCCCCCCTCGGCCCCCCCTTTTTTAATTCTCCTCTATTATGTAATAATGACGTAGTTAATTCAGTGCAAACGTTTTAATGTGTCTGTCATGTTATCTAATGCTTAATTCATTTTTATTTGATTTTAATTCCGTGTATAATTTTTTTAAAGTTCTAAGTGTAATTTTGTGCTTATATTTTCGTGTATTAGCTCAATGTTTTGAAAGCACTCTACTACCTGATAATTTCATTTACAGACGTTCCGGATGATGTGACAAAGGGTCACGGAACGTAAGATTAAACTACTGTTCTTGGAATCTACTTGGTATAAAATTTACACACACATACGCATTTATTATATATATATATATATATATATATATATATATATATATATATATATATATATATATATATATATAAGTATATATATATTATATATATATATATATATATATATATATATATATATATATATATATATCTGAAGACCCATAAATAAACTGTAAATACACAAGCATAAACACATGTGTAAGCACAGCCACTCTAGTTATTCTGACGAGCAGGAAAAAGGCCAGTGCATACATATTGTCAAAACTACTTTACTATTCCAGATTAAAAAAGGCACAAAAGTAAAAAAAAAACACTGAGTTTTGTAGTTTCAGAGAAAAATTATTTTTAAAGAAAATATTTTTAGAAATAGTGTAATAAATACTAAGCGAGTTTAACTGCATTACATGTCAGCAACATAAGTCAGAGATAAAGGACTAATTAATCTAAATAGTAAACATTCTTTCCTGCTGTCAGGTATCATACCGTCAGTCACTCTTGAACGGCGGTAACCCAGTGTACAGGTCCTGTTCCACATTGTGTAGCCTCGGGTGTCACATGTTTTAAACAATGGCTGCTGCTATCAGTCCCCACCAGATGCAGCGGAAGTGAAGCTGGGCGGGAGATGACACACTGGCCACCCTATTTTCCCGTCCTCTTTTCGGAATTCCTCCTCTGCCAGGAGGACTAACCACAGAAGCTAACAAGGGATTTCTAACAGAAATTGTAGTACTATTAGTCTGTACTTTATATAACGCTGAAATTTGCAACAAAGTTAAAATTATGAGGGACGCTTTAGTTTAAAAAAATCATAATTATGATGGAACTTTAGTCAAAAGATCAAGCCTACTTTAAATATGCATAAAATATTGATTAACCAAAACCTCTGGAGAATCTTTAGTTAAAGATGATCAAACTTGAAAGATAGATTAATCCAAATCTAATTAAGCAATAGTTTGTACCTCCACAGAATCACTGTTGTCGACTGCCCGCTGTTAACTAAAATTTTGGTCCGGCTTATCTAAAACCAGGGAATTAATTCTTATTGTTTTATCTGTATGAAAGCACTTTCCCTCATGACTTGACGAAGAATCCTTTCATGTTACCAGAAAACTGAGTGTTGAACGTACTATGGTCGATTCACTTAAGGTAAATTTTTGTGCCTACGAGACGTTTGTTTGGTGGCCTCTGATTGGCTGGTACCGGGAGGCAGGCTGCTCGTTCAGTGACTCATTATTTTCGTCTGTGACTTGGAAAACTAGAAATATGTTTATATATCTTCAATTATCTCACGCACGCTTTGCACAAGATGGAAAGTTTTATTCATACCATAGGATTCGGTATTAATTGTACAACTAAGTCATCTTTTCCTGAAATCAATAAGATAAAACACAAAGGAATTACAACGAGTAAAAGTGAAGAGAGAAGCATTTAATTCTTTATACCTATTTTTACTTATCATCGGATTTTGCATCATTGATGCGATCAAGATAAAATAAAACTTGTGTTTTCATACATCAAATTCAGCCTGAGTACGCTAGTGCTTTCAGATTTTAGGTGCATGTGTGATATGTAAAGAGAAAATGAAGAGTATGTCTTATTATGTTGCATCCGTAAATGATTCAAGTTTGATGGTACTGCCAAGAGAATGTGCTCTGCAAGACATCATTACGTTTGTTGTCTCAGCAAGAGATCTGAGTTGTCAATTAGCGACATAAGGATGCAGTTTCGACAATATTTGCCATGTTATATCATTACATTTTCTGTAAATAAATACACAGAAATCCAATTATGACTGTCGAACATTATCAATACAATATCATATAATATGTCTGGACATATCTGATAAGGAAAAAA
Source organism: Macrobrachium nipponense (assembly GCF_015104395.2). NCBI lineage: Eukaryota > Metazoa > Arthropoda > Malacostraca > Decapoda > Palaemonidae > Macrobrachium > Macrobrachium nipponense. Next base: position 19,159,544 of record NC_061108.1, on the reverse strand, counting down.
ATTAATAATCAGATGGATGCATCTGGTATCGCTGGCTCAGATCTAGGCAGGCCGCAGGAAATTCAGTCCTGCAAAGAAGTTTAACTCTGTGGAAAGACTTTGCACTCTTCAACTCAGCCTAGGCTTTAATCAGGTTTTTTCATAATATCGTTTCTAATTTTATCATATGAATATATTTTCAAATGAAAGATATATCAGAGACTTATTTGAGTGATATGAAATAATAATGTCAGAAGTAATAAACAACAGAGAATTAAGAAAGATAGACCTCCTTTCAGGCTGAGTCAAGTATGGATGCAACATGATAAGACATATTTTTCATTTTCTCTTAATATTAAACGCATCTAAAATTTGAAAGCACCCGCGCATTCAGGGTAATTTTATTGTATGAAAACACGAGTTTTAATTTATCTAATCGCATGAATTATGGAAAATCCAATGATAAATAAAAACAGGTATAAAGAATTAAAAGTTTCTCTCTTCACTTTTACTCGTTGTAATTCCTTTGTGTTTTAACTTATTGATTTCAGGAAAAGATTTAGTTGTACAATTAATACCGAATCCTTTGGTATGACTAAAACTTTCCTATCTTGTTCAAAACGTGAGATAAATGAAGAGATATAAACATATTGCGTTTTCTTAAGCTACAAAAGAAAATATGACACAGCGAGCAGCCAACCTCCCGGTACCAGCCAATCAGAGGCCGCCAAACAAACGTCTCGTAGGCACAAGAATCTACCTTAAGTGAATCGACTATAGTACTACACTATGAACGAGGATTAAGGTATTGAAATAGATATAGTATTTTGCTATCCAGATATTAACATCACCCCTAGTTTTTAGATTCTTCACAAAATTCTTAGAAATAGAATTTACACTTTGGAAGCAACATTTACCTATTCAAATAATCACCGATAACTGATCGGGAACTCCTGCTGTGTCCATCATCTATGCTTCTTGGGTAAGATATATTTTTCTTTTTTTTCAAATAATGATATATTTCTCCAGACGATACCATAGTAGCTTATGGCGGGTAACAGCACACATGAAGAGCCAATCATCGTTAGGGGTGATGTTAATATCTGGATAGCAAAATACTATTTCAGTAATGGTGAAGTGTAAGATAATGATGGCCTGACACGAATACCTTAATCTCCGTTTATAGTGTAGTACTAGTACGTTCAACACCCAGCTTTCTGGTAACATAAAATGATTCTTCGTCAAGTCCTGAGGGAAAGATTGCTTTCATACATATAAAACAATAAGAATTAATTCACTGGTTTTGGATAACCCGGACCAAGACTCCAGTTTCTAGCGGGCAGTCGACAACAGTGATTCTGTGAAGGTACAAACTAATGCTTAATTAGGTTTGGACTAATTTATCTTTCAAGTTTGATCATCTTTAAAGATTCTCCAAAGGTTTCGGTTAATCAATATTTTATGCACACATACATTTGTGTGTGTGTGTGTGTGTGTGTGTAGCAACTTATGAAACGCGCAATACCTGACCATTAATTTCATAGCAAGTCTTCATAAAGTGGTTGTTTGTCCCCATGTCCTCTTCTGGAATTTCCCAGTACAAACTCCAGCAAGCCACCCTCGCTGAGTACGATCAAAAATTCTTTTCTTACTCTTTAAAAATCTCTTCCTCTATCCCCTCACAGTCCTCCCTCCTCTCTTCCTCCTCCTCTCTTCCTCCTCCTCTTGATCCCGGACAAGAGCAGAACATCACAGAGGATCCCCAACGTATAAGAACAACAACGATACTTGTGGGCAAATGCCAGGGCTATTTTTCCTTTCTCCCGAAGCACTCCTGAGAGAGAGAGAGAGAGAGAGAGAGAGAGAGAGAGAGAGAGAGAGAGAGAGAGAGAGAGAGAGAATCTTCTTAAATACTAAAATAATATAATCAGACATCAGGATAAGAATATTCATAAGTTATTTGTTGAAATACAGGAATGAGAATACTCATGCATTATTTGTTGAAATACGGAAATGGAAACATTCATCTATATGTTGAAATACGGGAATGAGAATATTCATGCAATTTATGTTGAAATACGGGAATGAGAATATTCATTCAATTTATGTTGAAACTACGGAATGAGAATATTCATGCAATTT
>NC_061108.1:19147423-19154923 GCF_015104395.2 Macrobrachium nipponense | reverse complement strand
AAATCTAAAAAATAAAATAAAGCGAATCGTTGGGTTACCAACAGTGACGTCCCGTTCTTTCCCTGGCTGTATATTTAAGCTGTGGAATGCAACAGACATATGTTCAGTAAGTAAACCTCCGGCCAATCGATGGCTACTTGTAACATTAAGTGACCGAGTAGCGAATAAAGGTTACCGTCTCTTTTAGTGTTCCCAGAGCTGTTCATCGATACTTTTAGCACAAGTTCTACCTGAACGGGGTAATGTAAACAACTTCGAACATTATATAAGTAAGCAAGAAGGCAGTCCAAGTCGATTCCCATGCGATTTTCTGTCATGTAAGAGACCTGTAAACGTTCAATATCTAGAAATGCCATTTTAGGACAAAGAAATACATTTTAATTCTATTTTATTACACAATATTTAGTCTATGACGAAATACACGTGAAAAAATATAAATTTCAATTCTTAGTTAGTTTAATCATTTGATCAGTATTTATATCCTTAAATCCATGGTAGAAACAGACTCGGAACAAGTATTTTCGTAGTGTCCCTGTTTCACTTACAATTCTACCGTGGATTTAAGGATATTCGGAAGTACGTGTTCCTTCGTGCAACATTGGATATATATATATATATATATATATATAATATATATATATATATATATAATATATCATATATATATATATATATATATATATATATATAAATATATATATATTATATATATATATATAGATATATATATATATATTAATATATATATATATATATATATTACTATATAGAATAGATAGATATAATTTAACAATATTCTTCAATTATTCGCCGCAAAAAACAAACAAAATTTTCGACAAGGAATGGTAAGAGATCCAATTTTCGTTTATTATGTCTCTCTTGCTTTTCCATAATAAAATATTCACGACTCGAAATTAAGCATATCCCGTTGGACTGACTGTAAGGGAAATTATGCTGTCGATGGGTTTTCTCATCAAACACTTACAACCCTCACTTTTTCTAAAATAACACATTAGAAAACAGGGGCCGATATTAAGAAAATGACGTAACACTGACAAACTGAATACCTCAATATCGACACTGCGTAAGTGTGGTATAATCATTTCTCCCAACTGGGCCTTCACTACCGAACGCATCTCATATCCATCACTCCAAAGGATCCTCTTCATTAAGGCGATAATTCATTAATAATAGTCTGGAAGTGTCGGGTGAGGTTACGGGTCGAGAGAATTTACTGGCACGACAAGGCTTGATCAGGTTAATAATTTACGAATATGCTGAAGTTCAACCACTCCTTCAGGTTAACTGAATATGCAGAATCCTCGTGTTTAAATAGATTTTTATTATGTACACACACACAAATACACACACACACACACACACCCATCTCGAAGTCGTCATAAATCTCTTCGCAGTAATTTTTCCTTATTTGGATACTTACTTCGGAAATATGTCCCTCCATCCGTTACAGGAATTTTTTGGAATCGTGGCCCGTTATGAGAAGAATAAATTGTAAAGTCGATTTCCATGGACAGCGAACAAAATGTATTGGCACAGTGTCTCCTAAATCCATCCACTCTCAAGCCACCACCTGCGGAGTTTCCGCAAACAAAGGATGGACTGAATTTCTAGTGAGATTTACAGATTCTGTTTCCATTTCTTCATTCTTTCAGCGGCGACTTTTCGACAATGGCACAACGTTCTTCCTGATAATGCTCTTGGAAAATGTCCTCTTTCCAGTTTGGTAGGAGGACAAAAAGTGAACCACACGTCCGTCTTTTTCACACGCCGGCTTATACCCACGGCCGTTCTGACGCCTCCAACTCATACTTTTGCCAGGCGAATATTTGCTCATACTTTTCAAGAGCTTCGTTCTTCCGATCGTGTCCAGCGCGATTGTACTGAAACATACATTTCTTTACATAATAAGATAACAATGCAAAGTGCGTGCAGACTGCGTCTTAAATTTTATTCCTTAAAAACTTGACGAAAATCTATTATTTAGACATAATGTATGGAAAGGTTGAATTTCGGTTTACTTGCTGTTTTGTGTGTGTGTGCTATATATTACATATGATTATATACATTATGTATATTTATGTATATATAATGTACAAACTCACATACGTGTATATATATAAGTGTGCGAAAGAGCCCGCGTACACACAAGAATATATATATATATATATATATATATATATATATATATATATAGATATATATAATATATATATATATATATATATTGCTTACGTTATAGATCTCTTCGTCTACCCAGTAATTAAATCATTATTTTGCTTTTTGTTTTAAAACGGCAGCCATCTTCCTCCAAAATCAGCTGATTTGGGCAGGAAACCAACGCTAGCCGTCCAGGGTTAAGAATTTCCTGTGAGGAGGGAGAATATAGTCTTTTGTCAGCTCTAGGGACGTATCTCAAAAGGGAAGGATGTAGGCAGACTGGTACTTCTTAGGCCTATATCTTAAGCTCTTTTTCCTGTGAACAACCCTCTGCTGGCTGTATGTTTCTGTTTCCAGGATTTGCCCTGCTCGTGGGGGGTTAATTAAGCTGACCCCCAACACCCAGGCAAGACACCTGCGATTTGCCCCAATCGTCTCCAGACGTGACCTCGGACGGATGTCCGACCACCTGCCTTCTATTTAGGCCTATCCATGGCGTTAGTTGGTGCGCCAAGGGACCCATGACCTAAGACAAAGCCAGGGCGCCCACATTTTCTACAAAGGTCCATACTGAACATGGCCTCCAGGTTCAACGTCTTGTGAAACAGCATATTGCCAGTCCCTTACATCCTATTATCTATTTGATCCCCATTTTCCCAATTCAAAAACTTTCATTCCAAAAAAAAAAAGAAACTTCACATCCCTTTGTTTTTTTCCTCTCACTGCCTCATGGCCGCAATGCTTCCCCTTGTGTGATCGTCCCAGACAAATGAAGTCATTGCATACCTCAGTGAAACCATTAGAGTTCCTTTGCCCCCCAGTGTTAGAAGCAACGGGAATTAATACTAATTTGGGCAAGAAATCCTTTTTTCTTTTCTCTTTGTTTAATCTGGGATCCTTTTTCCAGATTCCCTGAGTCACGTGCCAAGTCTCTCTGCCCGCAAGTGTTGCATTACCCACGAACACATTACTGCTGTGCGTACCACACTCTGGAATGATTGCGTCTCGAATTAACTGTAATGAGTAGGTTAGGCTAATGATTTAGTACCAGGGCATTAGGGTAGTAGCAGAAAGAATTTTCAAGTAACCTTATCTAGGGGTAGAGTAGATTGTCGTCACAGACAACCCGTAGTTATTACTTAGGCTAGACTACATTACTCCATTAAGTTAGTACACTTAGCATCTCCACCTATAAGTTAGGTAGGTCACTGTAGTTAGCTGTATCGCTGCTCTAAAACTTCAAGTTTAGAGTAGGAGAAAAACAACTGGGTAGTCGAGACGATCAACTTATTTAAGCCAAGGCCTTCATGCCCGAAAGGGGAGATGAACTGCCTTCTTAACAGGGGGAGCTGCTACGTTTATAGATCTCTTCGTCTACCCAGTAATTAATTAATTATTTTGCTTTGTGAAAACGCAGCCATCTTCTCCAAATATCAGCTGATTTGGGCAGGAAACCAACGCTATCCGTCCAGTTTGTTAAGAATTTTTCCTGTGAGAAAGGAATATAGTCTTTTGTCAGCTCTAGGGACGTATCTCAAAAGGGAAGGATGTAGGCAGACTGGTACTTCTTAGGCCTATATCTTAAGCTCTTTTTCCTGTGAACCCTCTGCTGGCTGTATGTTCTGTTTCCAGGATTTGCCCTGCTCGTGGGGGTTAACGACTGCCCCCAACACCCAGGCAAGACACCTGCGATTTGCCCCAGTCGTCTCCAGACGTGACCTCGGACAGATGTCCGACCACCTGCCTTCCATTTAGGCCTATCCATGGCGTTTAGTGGCGCGCCAAGGGACCCAGACACCTAAGACAAGCCGGGCGCCACATTTTCTACAAAGGTCCATACTGAACATGGCCTCCCAGGTACGTCTTGTGAAACAGCATATTGCCAGTTCCCTTACATCCTATTATCTATTGATCCCCATTTTCCCAATTCAAACTTCCATTCCAAAAAGACTCATCCCTTTGTTTCCTCTCACTGCCTCATGGCCGCATGCTTCCCCTTGTGTGATCGTCCCAGACAAATGAAGTCATTGCATACCTCAGTGAAACATTAGAGTTCCTTTGCCCCCACAGTGTTTAGAGAACTAATTAATACTAATTTGGGCAAGAAATCCTTTTTTTCTTTTCTCTTGTTTAATCTGGGATCCTTTTTCCAGATTCCCTGAGTCACGTGCCAATTCTCTCTGCCCCGTAAGTGTTGCATTACCCCCACGATATGAAAAAACCAGCTTTTACGAATTCCATTTTGAGCCAGCTATCATCCTAAAAAAATAAATAGCTGTAAAGTAACTAGCTGAGTTTCTGGCGACCTTTCCTCTAGAGTAAATTATCACTATAAAATCCCTTCTTACGGTAAGTTCAAGAAATTCACTTTGTTCTCCCTCAACAATTTTCCTGTTTTACGTATTCGGAGCCTCTCTCAAGGCCGGTGGGCTCATACGTAAAAAAAAAAAAAAAAAAAAAAAAAAAAAAAAAAAAAAATATATATATATATATATATATATATATATATATATAGATATATATATATATATATATATATAAGTCAATATCACATTCCGTGATTCATATACATATATTCGAGCTACAATGTCCTTTAATATCTAATTCGCTCTACCTCGGAATTAATATATTTTTCATATATGCTTAACCGAAGGGGAATTTTTTCTCGATAATAGATTTGCCTGGACCAGGGCGCGAAACCTATGGATCCTTTCAAACCCAGGAAACGTCTCGCGGTGGTGTAGTAGGTAAAGCTTCACTGACGGTTCCTGGGTTTGAAAGGATCCATAGGTTCGCGCCCTGGTCCAGGCAAATCTATTATCGAGAAAAAACCCCTTCCCCTTCTTCGGGGTTAAGCTATATGAAAATATATTAATTTCTAGAGGTAGAGCGAAATTTAGATATTAAAGGACATTGTAGTCGAGTTTATATATATATATATATATATATTATATATATTATAATATATATATATATAATATATATATATATATATATATATAATATATCTGAATTGTCCTATATTACACATGCTATTAAAATCAAGACATGTTTAGCATAACGTCGAATTTTTAATACAAGTTCTATTCATTCCATACAGATGTTAGACTGTAGAAAAAAAAAAAAACAAAATGTGGGAGGGAGAGGGGGGGGGGAAATGATGGAGTCTTTGGTTAATATAATAGGTCAAAATACGAGGCAAATAGATATAATGCCAATAACTTTTAGCAGTATGAACTGTGTGGCCTCTTTCAGTTAAGTTTGCAATAAATTGACCTGCAAGATCTTGACGCAAGTTGGAGAGGAATTGACATTTTTAACGGTATAAAATAAATATATTGGAACACATGGAGAACAGGAAGCAGGCGTGTCTCGAAGGCCCGTGATCCTAATTCAATGTCATAAATATTAGCCATTATAGTTTCTACATAGATTTAAAACTACACAATCGCTATTACGTATATAATCACCTGATACCTAGAAGGACCGAATTAGTCAAAGGACAATACCCTTACGGCATAAAAGACAAGATGCTCCATTAGGTACTCATGGAAGAACTGTAGTAATGCCTTTTCGCAATATATACACAAAAATAAATTCTTGCAATATTGCCTTCTATAAAAGATTTCAAAAAGTGTTTCTATCTAACATCATTACTGATAGCAGTGCTCTGTTGCTTACTGGTTAATTCCAAAGCTTCCATAAAATTATTTGGCCCCTTAAAATTACCACAAGAGAATGATGATACATAATAATTTATTTATACACAATAACAATAACGCATGTTATTGTTAGCTTAGAAACTTTAAAATTTCATCTTAAGAACTACATGATGAACAAGCGTTGATAAGCAAAAGATTTGTGCTTAAAAAACAAAGACCGAAAACATATATGTTGCTGAATTACCGTGAATGACTTAAAATATTTATAAATAATTAAACAAATATACTAGACCTGGTATCTGAACCTGAGCGTAAGACTGCTTACATAAAATGAAGTGAAATTTCGAAGGGATTTATATTTCACGCCGAATTTCTTTAAAACCACTGGTAAAGACCAAAACAATCTTCGAGCCAGATGCAGACGAGGTAACTCGAGAGGGATACGGCGCTACCGCCTGTTTTGTACACACACCTATTCAACGCAGGCATTCCTACACGTGCACTGCAGTGCAGCTGGAATGAATCTGGTCAGTCATATGAAAGCCCTATACACCCAAGGAGGCTTTCGAGCAATTCTGCTGAAGAATAAAGTAGACATACAAAGTGCTTGTGGAATATCAGAGCAACACTGTATGATTTACTATGAAGACGATTTCTCGTACCTTTAATTCATTCATTTTCATTATGGTAAATTGTATAAAATCTTTATTTTACCAATTAGACAACATTTAGTCGTTTCAAATAAACTCTTGTTGCCTGGAAAACGAGGGTTTTCAGCGTTTTTTTTTTCATCATTCATTAAATTATATTGAAGTGATTAACTGAAGAGGAAGTATAATTCATTAATAGGAATTCTGGCGCGAGTCAAACCTTTTATTCATTTTGGTTACAAAGACTTAATTCTGAAGAAAATTAAATATACGTACACATATATCACACAAACACATTCATATACACAAAATTTAGAACGAGGGGCAAGCGCTGGGACCTATGAGGTCATTCAGCGCTGAAACGGAAACTGACAGTAAACAGGTTTAAAAGGTGTCACAGGAGGAAAACCTCTCAGTTGCACTATGAATAATTTGTTAAGAGGAGTTGGAAAGTAAGATGGAAGAGAATATGAATGGTTATACAGTAAAAGGAATGAAAGAGGTTATAAATACGGGACGATGGGACGCTGCAAAGAACCTATAGTAATGCCTACAGTGCACCGCACTAGATGCTCTGTTAGCACTACTCTCCTACGGAATATATATAATATATATATATATAATATATATATATATATATATATATATATATATATATCTTTTATTTCAGCAACTGTTCATGCATTGCGCTAGACTTTGCCTAAGACGAAACTTATTAAGTATAGCCCATAATTAATTTTATTTAAACCGAATCACATTTCACTACTACTACGGGACTACTACTACTACTACTGCTACTACTTACTACTACTACTACTGCTGTTACTAATATATAATAATTATATCTTTCCACGAGAGGTCGTCAAGACTTAATTACTGAAATCAGCGCCGGTCAATCGAGCAGTAATTGCCAACACATTATCAGGAGTGACAGGTCTTAACAAAGACCCTGGATGAAGAGATTAGGAGCCACGAAAATGCCCTAAATGGAAGGTTTCTCCACATCGCTT
>NC_061108.1:19122322-19146923 GCF_015104395.2 Macrobrachium nipponense | reverse complement strand
AAATTTCCCGAATTCACGTCGTGCTGACGTCGAAAAAGAAAAAATAAACGGAGCACAAACGCACGGAGTGCTGAAAAAGCCGCCGTTCCCCAGTAGCGTTAATTCCGAGTATCTTAATTACGCAAGTTTCCCCTGACTGTGTATACACGGACCCTCCATTCTGCTTTCGCGGATGAGTTTCGTTTGCATTCCTTTGTTTGTAACGAAACACTTTGCCTTTATTATGATGATAATGAAGTGGATTGCTGTTACGTCTCTCTCTCTCTCTCTCTCTCTCTCTCTCTCTCTCTCTCTCTCATTTACAGAGGTAAGCATATACATATCCCACTCAGGATAAAATATCACATTTTTTCAGTTAGGGCAAATAATAAAAAAAAAAAATGTAACTGACTTCATAAGGTCTCCCTATAGCTCAAATAAAGTACCTTTTTCATTCCCGCTTTGTAACTGAAGGAGCAAAGACAATGCAGCTTTTGAAGTCTTGCCTCCCGGTTCTTTGTTATTCCATTAGTGAAAGGAAAGACGAATACTGCCTTACCTGAAAGAAAGAGAGAAAAGTAATGTCTTAATGTAATATTTCGTAGAATTTAAAGGATACAGAGAATAATCAATTATAGTTAATAATAAATTATAGATACCTAAAAGATTATTGCCAGAGCGCTCCTGTGCAAAGCGTCTAGCCTAAGACATCACTGACAAAAGTCACTTTCAATCAAGTTTCATCTATGTACGTTGTCTTGGCCTAGGCTACATTTTCAGCTAAAATCTGAGTTTACATGATTCGTGCTTAGAGAATTACTTATTGTTATAAAATAGTAGCAGTCTTACCGGCGTGGTGAGTTAGCCTTAGCCCTGTAAAACTGAAAAAAAACATATAATACTACTTTATGAGAAAAAATTCTAGCTAAAGGAAATGTCATAATTGAAAAGTTATACTCTCAATGTTTATATAGAAACTATGATATAAAATATAACAAAAGAAAAAAGAAAACACTTTCAAAACGTTCAATCAGCCACGAAAGATCATTTGCTGTTTAAGGACTCTAAACGGAACACTTCGCCCAAACTTCTGAAGTTCCTGTGGATATGGTCGAAGTGGAAGTGTCGACAGTAACTTTCCAAAAATTCCCTTTAACCTTCTCTCTCCTCTCTCTCTCTCTCTCATCTCTCTCTCTCTCTCTCTCTCTCTCACACACACACACACACACACACACACACACACACACACACACACTATATATAATATATATATATACTATATATATATATATATATATATATATATATATCGTATATATATATATATCTATATATATCGTATTATACATGAATAAAATCACAGATACATATATACATATAAAATGAAAGGAGCCCATAAAAACGGCAAAATGTAGAAAGTACATACTATATTTCAGAGACAAGCTCTCTCTCTCTCTATCTCTTCAGGCAGGTAACGAATGAGAAAAACTAAAGGTCAGCAGTTTAAATCCCAACCAACCTTTGAGATATTCATTATTCCTTCCTTTAATCAAAACTGACCATACCATCTGGCTTTTGAACAGACAAGTGCTGCTATAAATCATACGTGACAAATTCCAGTTTATTTTGTGATTATGGTTATTTTTGTGGTTAAAAATAGCTGAGCTCTGTTGTCCATACCTAACTGAACGTTTATGTTGTATTAATCTCTAGGGAATTATTCTGTTTTAAAAGAGTATAGTATATACATGTGCTTATAGTATGACAACTAGATTACTGGAAATGCGTAGCGTGAAGAAAAATCAAAGTATAAACCAAAGAATCAAAAGAAAAAGAGAAAAGGACATGGAAACAAAAAAAGATGGAACACTGAAAATGAGCAACGAAACTAGGGCATAATGACAATGCAGACAAGAAAGGCGAAGGAATAAAATTGACAAGAGCTAAAAGGAAAAGAACCAGACTGTACAGCGCGAAGACATTGTATGCCATAAGAAATATATACAGATTTAAGGTAAGGTAATCTAAAAGGATATATAAACTCGAAAGCTTTATGATGTTCATAGATATAACCTGCTAACATGTCTGTGCATATATTTCTACTAGGCTGCTTCTTGTCGCCAGCTGTAATACTTATACAATTCACGGCTTATATCGACGAAGACGCAATTGGCTATAACGGTTCATGCCTAAAGCATTCCGTCTCGTCCCAAAATCGAACCCTTGTAGTAGACTATTTATCATTACCAACAACCTTTGGCGTGAATGTGCCTTAGGTGCACTTGAGTTTGTACACGGTTGCGAATGTGACTTACCACAATAAACAACTATTTAAAATACCAGTCATCAAAAACATGGGAAACTGCATTACCTGCCAAGGGCATTTGGATTGCAAGTTGATTTTATTCATCAGTGAATGTTCACTGACCGCTTTCGCAAAATTTATCCGCATGCAGCTCCGTGACCTGAAGCTCAGTTGGCTATATTTCTAACTTTGAGAAAGAGGCGCGAGAGAATCGTGGCTCACTTAGGTAAGTGTGTAGGAAGTCCGAAGTATCTTTCGTTCATGTCTCTGTATGAAAATATATTTAATTTAATTTGGGTGTTTCTTAGTGGATTTAGGCCCTCAGAGTTGAGAACATATCCAAAATATTTGCAATAATCATCAAGTAAAATTATATATCATATATATATATATATATAATATATAATATATATATATATATATATAATATATATATATATAATATATATTATATATATAAATATATATACATATATATTATATACAATATACATGGACTTTCTGTACAAAATTTTTCGTCCTTGAACCATATTGTTTATCCTTTTGATAGTGTGGGTACCATATCATACTGCAATATTCAAGTGGACTACGAACATATGTTTTATAAAGCATAATCATGCATTCAGCTTTTCTTGTTTTGAAGTGCCGTAACAACATTCCCATTTTTGCTTTACATTTTGCCAATAGAATTGCTATTTGATCATTGCATAACATGTTCCTATTCAACATCACACCAAGGTCTTTAACTGCTTCCTTATTTGTGATTGTCTCATTGTTAGGTCCCCTATATGCATATAGCTTTCCTTCTCTGTCTCCATAATTTATTGATTCAAATTTATCAGAGTTAAATACCATCCTATTTACCTCTGTCCAATCATATACTCTGTTAAGGTCTCTTTGTAGCGCGTTCCTATCTTTATCACAAGTAATTTCTCTACTAATTCTTGTGTCATCGGCGAAACTACTCACTACCAAGCCCTTAACATTACTGTCTATGTCTGCAATCATAATAACAAACGGTAATGCAGCTAACACTGTACCTTATGGCACACCGGATATTACCATAACTTCATCCGATTTCTCATCGTTTGCAATAACTATCTGTTTTCTGTTGTGTAAAAATTCTTTTAACCATCTTCCTACTTCATCCACTATATTGTGTTTTCTAATTTTCTTCGCTAATATATTATGATCTACCTTGTCAAAAGCTTTTGCAAAGTCTAGATAAACCACATCTGTTTCATTTCCGCTTTTCATATTTTTGTATATGTTCTCACGGTGGACTAGCAGTTGGGTTTGTGTACTTTTTCCGGGTACAAAACCATGTTGTCCTATATTAAACAAATTATTTTTTAGTAAATGTTTCATAATATTTTTCTTCATTACCCTTTCATACACTTTCATAGTGTGTGATGTTAGACTCACAGGCCTATAATTACTTGCCTCTAGTCTTGATCCACTTTTGAAAGTAGGGGTAATATATGCTAATTTGTGCTCTGTCATAAATCTTGCCTGTATCTACTCTTTGTCTTAATAATATTGCAAGTGGCTTTGCGATAGAATGAACTACTTTCTTTAACAAAATAGCAGGGACACCATCAGACCCGGCTGCAGCTCCATTTTTAATTTCATTAACAGCCTGCACAATATCAGCTTCATTAATATCTATGTCTGCTAAATATTCACTATTTTCATCCCTTATTTCTATATCATTATCTTCATTATCAATTCTAGGGGTAAATTCTCTCTTATATCTTTCTGCCAATAAGTTGCATATTTCCTATTTTTCATTCGTTGATCTCCCTTCAATTCTTAGAGGGCCTATTTCTATTCTTCTTTTATTCATCTTTTTTGCATACGAGTACAGTAGTTTGGGGTTTTGCTTTATATTTACTAGGGTTTTTTCTTCCAAGTCCCGTTTTTCCTTTTCTTTTGATTGTATAATCTTTTAGTTCTGCATTTTCTATCTTACTTTTTAGTTCGATCACTTTCCATGCATTATTTTCTTTTGCAAGACCTTTTTTCCACTTTCTGATTTTCTGATTTTATATCATCACTTACAGAAATGTTATCCCAATCTTTGTTTAATTCTATTTATTTCTGACCATTTTACATTTTTACTGTAGAAGTTGTATTTTCCATATCCTTCCCACTTTTTCATTTCTTGCTTATATCTGTTTTCACTTGCTTTGGAATGGACTGTTAATTCTATGACATTATGGTCTGAAATACTCGAATTATAAACTATTATTTCTTCAACATAATTCACCTCATTCACAAATACTAGGTCTAAAGTATTTTCCTTTCTTGTTGGCAAGTGATTTATTTGTTGAATGTTGTATTCTAGTAGCATATCTAATAGCTTTTCGAATTGCCTCTTATCTTCTGCACTACTATTAATCTCTTTTTTATATGTATAACTACAACCACAATCTCCTATTCGTTCTTTCCAATCTACAAAAGGAAAGTTAAAGTCTCCGGAGAGGAGAATAGTCCAGTCCTTGTGATTTCTCTATATATCATCCAATTTTTCTATTATTGTGTCAAACTCTTTAGTATTAGGGGGTTATATATTACTATGTTCATTAATTTTTCAGATTCAAATTCTACCGCTATTAGTTCACATTCTGAGTTACTATATTTCTCATATATTTTTCCTTTTTTTTGTCTTTCCCATATATCGCGGTTCCCCCTTGATTCCTATTTTTTCTGTCTGATCTATAAGTTTGGAACCCTTTTATTTGATCGTCATTACCAGTCTCTTGGGAATACCAGGTGTCACTTATATTCATTGTATCTATTTTCTTTTCAATTTGGGTTAGTTCTTCTAAGTACTCTATTTTTCTTTTTGAGTTACTCGTAACTAAACCCTGCAGAGAGAGGTGGCATTATAAAACAAATTCCTGGTAGTTGTGGTTTTCAACGAGCCAAAAAGGGTTGAAAAAAGAGATTTTTTTAGCATCGCTGCAGTGTTGATATAAATTTAGGCAAAAGTGCCATTAATGCCGCACTGGATACTACATTTTCACGTTCAAATATAGACAGATGATTGACAAAAGGCTCAAGTGCAAAGTATAACATGAAAAGTAATTTTCATATTAATCAGGGTATGTGCAAAGGTGATCCACTGATCCACTGCATTTGCACATCTTAAGCAAAGTCAAAGAAATGTTACTGAAATTCATTATCCCTATCAATTAATAGACGAAGGTATACTTGAATGTATAATCTTAAGTGCCTTTAACAAAGTAATTTGCATTATAAATATTTTGGGTAAACAATGTCGATCATAACATTGGCCCTTTTTTCTGTATATTTTAATTATGTAGGCCCGTAGGGAAAGAGGTATAATACTTTGTATCATTGTTATTTTTGAATAGTTTGAAAGAAGAACTATAAATGTTTAAACGTTGTCCCTAACTATGATTTACCTGGTAATCAATATATAGTTATTTTCAAATATGAAATAATGGTGTTTGTAAATTTGTTATATATGAATTAACTCTATATTGTTTGCTCATACAAATAATGTCTTCTATGCTGTGACGTCAGTTTTAGTAGTCATCAATCAATCAATTTTGTCTTCTACGGACCACCATTTACATTTTTCTGGATATTGAAACACTAAAATGATATAAGTATGAAATTTAGGCTATCATTCCAAGCATTGCGGAACCCTCGACCATTCCGCGCTTAAGAAAAGGGGGAGTCAGAGTGGTTGGACAGCAAGACAAAGTCAAGATGGAATAGAAGGGCCTGCAGGCGGAACTGTGAAAAATCCCCACGGTAGCATTCAGAATATATACTAAAGTTAAGACCAAAGGCCAAGCGCTGGGACCTGCAGCGCTGAAAGGGAAATTGGGAATGGAAAGGTTCGATAGGTGTAACAGGAGGAAATGGTGAGAAGTAAGATGATAGAAAGAGAATATGAACGGAGGTACAGCAAAAGTAAAGAGAGGGAATGTAGGCCGAAAGAGAGCAGGAATTGAGAAGTAAAAGGCTAAAAGGTGGGTGGAGCCAGGGGCCGAAGGGACGCTGAAAACACCTTTCAGTAATGCTGACAGTGCTCTACTTGAGGTGCTCTGAGAGCACTGACCCTCTACTAAGTGTTACAACACTGGAACCGTTATAAACCTACTATCGGTCAATGCATTGTCACCTAACGTTCGAACCAATGCAGTTATAAAACAGTTGTGGAGGAGACTCGTTGGAGGGTGCATGACTGTATAGTTAAATTCATCAAGATTTCTTTCTTTTCCCGTTTCTCTTCCTCATTAAAACAACACATATACATACATGTATGTATATATGTATGTACATATATACATACATATATATAAATATATCCCCAGATCACACCCACGACAGTTAAGGGTACGAATATAACGATGAACACATCGACAAATGATAAGAGGGGCCAACGAACGAGCGTACCCCAAAACACCTGGGTCCAATAATAGAAAACACAATTAAGACCAATTTCAATGGACGAATGGCAATCTAATGATCATTAAGAAAGTCTCGCTAAAGTCATTTCAAGATGATGATGACGACGACGATGATGGTAAAGATAATGACTATGATGATGATGGAATGTAGGTGTGCCTCATTTAGCCTCTAATGAAGTTAACACACAAAAATTATGCTAATGTTGCTAGGCTTCTCATTAACGTGCCATCTCAAACTCCCTCCATTTCACGTCAGAGGTTTGCAATGCCGCTACTGATGAGTATCTTTGGCAAATAAGGGTGCTTGCAAGTGCTTTGAATACTGATTTTATGGAACGTCACTGTACTTGAGAAACCTCATTGATTGGAAAATAGCATCCGCTAACCGTGCCGATGATATGTATGAGCGTTGGCGTGAATATGAAACCTCCCAAAATTCACAACAGAATTAGAAGAATGTTAGTTGGGATTTTCAAAAGATGACTTCCCTGTGGTGTACAAGCTCATTCTCAAGCTGGGAAATGATACAAGAAAAACGCCTTTATTACTCAAGTACTGACACCGAAACCGTTACAGTCAGAGAATTATAAGAGCGATAAAATTTTAATCTCAAAATTTGTATATATTTGCTTCTCTTGTTTTCCCCACAATTTCTTCATTTACTTACATCTCAAGTCACTACTTCACTGATATTTCCAAGTTCTGAAATGTTTACATTTACCGTAAGTGACCTTTAAGGGGTCATAGGTCTAGCAGGCCACACAAGCAAACAAAGGCAGACACTTATTCAGGTCTTGATGATTTCATAGCTTCGACCCTACATTCGTTCTTTTTCTTTCCCTTACACCTCCTGGTCACATTTACCTAACCACTTTACTCTGAAGTCTTTGAATGTTGAGAAACATCATCAAAGATGATTTATACTAAGCAGAACCAGCTACTGCCTCTCTCTGACTCTTACATCGCCATATGAATATTCATCAGCGACGCCACCGACCTCAGAACGCATAGCGGTGATGAATGGAAGAAATATATTATATATTATATCTTGTGTTGCATCACGTGAGTAGCAATAGCGTTGGACAATAATATATCACCACCACATTCCAACTGCGTCTTCTCCCTTATCAAAATTCACGCTGCGTTGGGTAAAGGTGACTTGAATTAGAAAGTCTGCGTATTGCATTACAAGCGGCAGAAATTACATATGTTGGTGTTTAATGGTGGATCTAATGTGAATTCGCTGTTCTTCTCCAGAATGGTATTATCGTGATATTTTAACAAGTGATCTAACAAGTGATAATCTTTTATTCTTGTAAGTGGACAGTAATATTCTAATATTGCTTTAAGGCTGTATAACTGGAAAATTCTTAGTATTTAAAATTAACCAGAAACTGATTCCTGATACTTTATAATTTGGTAGATAAAAGCAAACTATACGGTAAATCCTATTTCAAAAGACCTATTACACACGAAAATATATAGAAAAGATCTCTAGGAAAGACTGCTTGTTTAGGTCACAGCAAGAACAGCTGACTCATTTTGGAGAGAGAGAGAGAGAGAGAGAGAGAGAGAGAGAGAGAGAGAGAGAGAGACTCTAATGACCTAGGTTCTTCTTAGGGAACCATCGAAAGTTGATAGATAAATGTTTGCATATACAGCTACCTAAGTTTACATTAATTAAGGGGGAAAGGGCGCCATCAGCCTTTGAACTTACGTAACTCCAGCGATATATGGTATATATAGGAAGCTAACTGCGAGGATCAATTCCAACTCCATCCTCTGAGTAAGCAATAACTGACATTCTATCTGGGCTCTTGCTTATAAATTAAATTAAAAGACTTTAATGAAATTTCCATGAGATCCTGGTTTACAGTATTACTTTATATTTTCCTTAGCATTTTAACATATAAAAAATTATATAACCATGAAAGTAGATACCGCGTGCAACTTCTACATACATGCATTTTACATATATACACAAGCAACAATATATATATATATATATAATATATATATATATATATATATATATATATATATGATATATATATATATATATATATATATATATATATATATATATATATATATATATATATATATATATATATGCAATATCCATAATGCTACTCATGACCTCAGCAGCGAATTACGGAGTCAGACATATGATAGTTCGACGACAAGTATTTGTTGGCAGCTAAAGTTAACAAACACTTGCTCGCACTTCAAGTAGCTACCCCAATGGCGTGTGTCGATCAAATGATAGCAGGGTAGATTACTATTTCATAGCGTTAAACTGACATCGGGAGAGATGCCATGGCAAATCTTAGGGCAATTAACTTTAATCACTTTTTGAACCCTGGAATCCAAAGTGATAAAATGCGCCATCCAATTCAACCTCAACACAACATTGCACCGATGATGTATTAATATGCCGTACGTATATAGAATACTATGTTTGCATCACAATTCTGAAAAGAAATTATCTCGAAAGAAATTAATGAATAGTCTTAGTTTCAGGGCAGAGTCTATGCTCTAAATACTCTATTATAATTACGATAATTATAGCATATATTTATAATCTATATAGTATATTATATCATTTACCATCTGAACTAAAAACTTCCAATGTCTTCCCCCTGCCTAATAAAATATTCTTCAAGAATACATTCCAAATCTACCTTTTCTTGGCAAACTAAAGATCATGATATCAAATGAATTTAAACTTGCATCATTTTCAGTTTGCTACACTCCACTTTCCTCTCCTGATCCATTTGCAAGACAAAGCACTCTAAGTCACCTCTTGAAAGGCTCTTACGATGCAGAATGTATGAGGGCCATAAAATCTGAGTACTTTATATTTTAGCAACCTATCATTACATTTTTATTTTTTATTTTGGCAACCAGAAATGTGAGTAATTTTTAACTCGGCAACCTCTGATTTAAGATTATTCATCCAAAGTCTCAAATTTGAGCGTCTGTCGTTTGTACTTGAACCTGATTTAAAGTCTTAAGCGATTGAACCCGGCTGAAATCAGCTGGATATTAAAAAATATTATTTTAAATTGGCAAATTTCTTCTAATAGTCCAATGATACATCTAATAAATTTGTGAAATAATACACTTCAGTTATATAATCACAGCCTTGAATTTCGTTTCAAACTTCCTTATATAATGATTATTGCTTTTATTTTTCCTATCGTTATTCACTTCAATGAAATATTTCTCAGCTCTTTTTCATATTCAAAGTAGAAAAAATTATAAAACTCGCGAGGCTTTGAACGTTCATTCGACCTCACTCACTCTTAGTAGGTTGGTTATCAGGGACTTTTTCCTAATTCACCAATTTTACATACTTCCACCATAAAACTTATAATCCCTCTAAACGCATATCTCCTGTATACATATTTTTCCTTTTACCTACAAACTAATCGTAAAACTTCTTTTGCAAAAATCTTGATGGATACACTTTCTTCTGCGCCTAATTGTTGAATGTCCTTCCCCGTCAGTCTTGTCATTTATCTTACTTGTTCAATCAAAATATTATCATTCACCTTGTAAGACACATTAGGCAACGATGTTTATCATTTTGACAATCGCCTCTATCACCTTGAACTTTGAAAAAGGGAACAATTTTTCTCCCCACAATTCTTTCAAGAAAAAGCGTAATGTGATGCAGCTCAGTGAAAAATAAATAAACCTGTTTTGGAGTAAAAAGGAAAAGAATAAAATATATCAAATGAGAGAGCCTCATATCATGAATATAGGACAAAATGTGAGCACAAGATTAAGTGGGAACAATAAATGACAAGGGTATGAAAACTGTTGTAGAGGATATGATGGCAAGGTAACAATGTGAATTCACAACAAAACAAAAAACAATTACGAGGTGAGAATATTAATGCAAATGAAGTAACATTAGAGTGTGAATGAAAGGTACCATGACTTGTACATTGCGAGCAGCAGTAGGGAACGAGGAAGGATATCTGTTGAGTAATATCAGGTAATTTAGGAGTTAAAGAGACTGAATGCGTTTTACGATTTTTAAAGCTATGTACATTGCCCCTTGAATGTTTTATCCTTTGCTTAAAAATTTCTTTGAAATGGGTGATAAACAAGAAATATTTACTTGTCTGTTTGTTCTGAAGTATTCAAAAAGGCCTAAGAAAAAGTTATATAATAAAGGCGTAAGAATGCATCTAAATAATAATATATATATATATATATATATATATATATATATATATATTATATATATATATATGTATATATATTATACTACACAAACACGACAGTAATCTGTTTCTCTACTGGAAAAGTGGCGCCAGTAGGGTAGAGCCTTCCGTTTTCTGAAATTTTCAGGGATGTTGGTAGACATTAAGCCCATTCAAAGCTAGACGGCGGGACCCACCAGCCCCATATATAGATAAACACTCACATAATTATTCATATATATATATATATATATATATATATATATATATATATATATATATATATAACTATAATAACGAAAATATAATATATTGGAACGTAATATTTGGAACGTGATATATATGTGTATGTATATATATGTATGTATAGTATATATATATATATATATATATATATATATATATATATATATATATATATATATAAAGGTTTTGCCACGGAGAAAAATGAAAGGCGAGAGAGC
This sequence comes from Macrobrachium nipponense, assembly GCF_015104395.2. NCBI lineage: Eukaryota > Metazoa > Arthropoda > Malacostraca > Decapoda > Palaemonidae > Macrobrachium > Macrobrachium nipponense. The sequence goes on along the minus strand of NC_061108.1, from coordinate 19,135,510 downwards.
CAAGAACTTTCGATTTAACACGACCCTTTACTTGTGCCTAAGTAAAGGGTCGTGTTAGACTGAAAGTTCTTGGCTCTCTCGCCTTTCATTTTCCTCCGTGGCAAAACCTTATATACTTCGTGATCAAGTTATATATATATATATATATATATATATATATATATATATATATATATATATATATTTTGCTTAAATTTATGAAGTGTGTTTCACTGTTTTCAATATATATGCAGACAAAATTCACGAAGGCCTTTCGACTTCTTGTATGCTAAGTAAAGGTCAAGAAGTCGAAAGGCTTTAAAGAACTCCATAGTATCTCTTTTGTCTTTATATAAATATATAAATATAATATATATATATATATATATATATATATATATATATATATATATATATATATATATATACTATACATCGAGCTGCAATGTCCTTTAATATCTAATTCGCTCTACCTCAGAATTAATATATTTTCATATATGCTTAACCGAAGGTGAATTTTTTTACACGATAGATTTGCCTGGTCCCAGGCAAATCTATTATCGTGTAAAAAAATTCCCCTTCGGTTAAGCATATATGAAAATATATTAATTCCGATGTACGAAAGCGAATTAGATATTAAAGGACACTGTAGCTCGATGTATGTATATGAATCACGGTAATGTGATATGACTTATATATATACTACATATATATTATAAGTCTATATGTTTATATATACCCACATACATACACAGAGGCTACATATATAGATGTACAGATCTATATATCTAATTCATTATGGCGAGATAATTGAAACATAAGTTGCGTGTGAGCCGACGCAGAGGCACTTAAAGGGTTAACAATTAAAATGATCTTTTTTTGTGCTATTTTTTCCCAGTGTAGAGAGAATTCGATATTAAACGTCATTTTTTGTTTAACATATGAGGATATAAAAGGTTAGCGTGTGTAACTGAGAAAAATTCACAAACACACACACATACATCAATATATATATATAATATATATATAATGATATATATATATATATATATATATATAAATATACATCATTAAAGTAAATGATTCGCCATAATTGCCCCTTGAAAGCACAGCTGCAGTAATTAGTCGAAAGTGCAGCGCAGAAGAGCAGAAGAAACCCGATCCAAAGTTGTGTCAGCCACAATGTCGTCATTTCCCCTTTCCGGAAGAGGGATCACAATTAAAATGCTTCGCACATTCTTCCCCTTCGCAGGTCGTCCCCTATTTCGCCATCTTTTTCACCAATTCCCCTTTTCACCTATTTCCTCCAATTTCCCAGCCCACTTTTTAGGCGACATTTTGTCATGAGAGTTTAGCGTGAGGGGAGGAGACGAGAGTGAGTGAGTGAGGCCCTCCTCCCTCCCTCCCTCCCTCTCTCTCTCTCCCCTACATCAATTACCTGAGACCTCACGACGTCCCTTCTCTCCCTGGACGCCCCCCCCCCCCCCCTTCCCGCACCCCTTCTGCTTACCCCTTACCTGCACTGACCCATTACCGGTCCCCACGATGGATGCCATTCACCACCACCACCTACCATACCATCACCAAACCCCCCTACCATTCTCCCACTAGTCCCACCTCCATTAATACCATCCCCGACCCCGCCAAAACCCCGCCCGCTGTGAGGTACCCATCCATTATTCCACACGCGACCATAATCACGGACCCCAAATCCACTTCCAGCTTCTGCCAGGAGTATTCGATTACGGGAAGAGATTCGAAACCGTCAAAAACCGAACAAAGCTCGTCGAGGAACAATCAAGAACAAACAGCAGCCATTGCGGAAATAACGTACCAATGTCATGAAAACTTCGTGTGTTGCTTCGAATGACAGCTTTTAGAAATGCCCTTTGCTATGACAAACACTAAATCTTGTTTTTTTTGTTTTGTTTTTTTTTTCCTCCGACTTCCAATATCGCGGGACACGCACTTCATACGAGACATGCTCATGTCATCTTATGGCGATCTGATATTCCATTCTTCGGTCAGAGTGATTTTCGATGCTGTGTCAGAGGTCGCATACATGCAATATTACGCTGCGGACTGTATCATACATTCCAAGGCCATGTGGGCAGAATCATGCCTTGAAACTATTGACTGAAGGGACCAAGTAGTAAAATTACTAATATTCTTGGGGTGGCGATTCCTCTCTCTCTCTCTCTCTCTCTCTCTCTCTCTCTCTCTCTCTCTCTCTCTCTATGTAAAATCACACATACAAATACCGTGAGATTAGTGTGATCGTATATCATTTTAGAACTAGAATTACTTTTGTTTACTTCAAGAGTATTTTCAGATGCTTTCTAATTATCATATTAAAGTAAACCGTCTAATATTTGGCCGCTCAAACTTAAAAAAGGAAATTGAGTTGTTTAAAAGCATCTATTCTTCTACACAATACTTCTAAAAAGAAGAATCAAAGGTACCATCCTCTTCATCCTCTCCCTAACTAAGATCGGAAAAAAAAGAAAAAGAAAAAAAAAAAAACTCTAGGGAGGGATCTTCCGAAGCATAAAATTGAAGAACTTCACGCTTTTTGATTTTGAATGATTGTCCCTCTAAAATTATGCGTTCGGTATCAAGAGGATCTACCAAACTCCATTCTACATAGTTCTTTCATAACAATACAATCGTACGCGCGTGTGTATGATATACATATATTTATGTATAGATGTGTACATACACACACTATATTATATATATGTCTATACATTACATACGTGAATACACCAAAAAAAATCTAACTATTAAGATACTCTGTTTATATGTAAAAAGAGAAAGTAAAAAGGACAAACATATGTAATTACTTACGAACTGATCTAACTGGTAAAATGATGAACCTAAGTTTCCTACCTCATAATACACAAGCATCAGAGGATTTGACTGTACACAATGATGTCATATCCATATTTAATCTACATCTCTTTGGAAGCTTGGACTTTCAAGTCAATGACCCCTGTGGACTTGTTCCATATGAATAGGTTTAATCTACTGAATAATAATAATAATAATACTAATATACCGAAGAGGCTGGTAACCATATGCTCCTGAAATATTCTGACTTATGTGTCGCCTGACAAACTGCTACTCAGTATTTTCATAATTCCTTTTCGACTGTCTGCTTACTTTGACAATGATTTTCACTGTCACTTTACTGTCACATTTTGTGTCAATTTTCATTTCCCTGAACAGTGATCAAGGATTTATCTTCCTGACGTGAACCAGATGCTCGCTCCTTTACTCTTTTAAGATTACCAACTTGAGACTAAAGCTTTTGCTTTTTAAGAAACTCTTACCTCTTCGAGACGCCTCCCGACCAAATTGTTCCTTCCACTCATATTTACCTCTTACAAAATAGCACTTTGTCCTCAGATGTGTCACGATCTTAGAATATCGATTTCAAAGATTACACTTTACATTATATTTATGCACACTGCTTTATATATGACAAATAATCATATATACATATGTATGTATATGTATATATATATATATATATATATATATATATATATATATATATATATATTATATATATATATATATATATATATATAGACACATACACACGTACTCAAGTGTGTGATTGATAATTCAATTTATTCACCTTTCACCTCAAGAATTAGTACTACATAAAAAAGCATATATTAAAATCATTCAAAGTACCAGAGTAAAATGAGATTATATAAGCCTAACTCTTCAATGTACCGACACCAAGTGACATCGAAAGGTCCTTCCAAGAACAAAGTAACATTTTAAGCTATAAACAGAGGCAGAAGTCTCCCTATTCAAATACACTTAAAGACTCAAGATTAGGGAGTAATATTAATCAATAGTTTGCTCTGTGATTTAAAATCACTATAACTAATACTACATTTACATTTATGTTCTCTAGTGTTGGATTATACCTTCTTTCTCAAAGAACACCCTGTTCTCTAACTGATTGACAATGCAAATCAGTTCATACTTTTAGTATTCTGATTGCGTAACCCAGATACACACATACACATATATAAATACATGTATGTGTATGTGTGTGCGTATGCACGCGCACGTATGTATTTATGTACGCACAGAGTTCAGCACATCTTATCCTAATTGCTGCATAGGTAATAGGTCATTCAACCTGTGGAACCTGTAGCATGACTCACGTTGAAGCTGCAAGAGTACGCCACCATTTAAAACGTCATTTAGTGTCATTCGGAGACAAGTGATCGGATAACATACAAGCATACCCATCACACCATTCTCCCTGCTTTACATCATGAAAGTCTATAGGCGCGGGAAATTCTTCCCAATTTCCAAAAGAGCGTTGGTTTCTTTATGCCATGACGACCCTGTACGGTGGTCCTCCCATTAGCACCGAAATCCACTTAACCCTAATGTGCCAGGGGCGTACACAAGGGGCCAATGATCTATTATGCCATGCAACAGTCTGACTGGCACCAGCCTTCTATGTGTTTGTCTCCATTTTATCTTTACTACGCTCTTTTAGAAGCTACGGTATGTTTCGGCCTATGGCGTTATGGTAATTCGTTTTAAACGCCTGCTCACATTTTACTCAAGTAAGAAGTTTGGTATGCTGCCCATACAACTCTTATTTGCAGCCACGTAAGAAAATAATTTGCCACTGCATGTAAGGAGGAACTGACGAAAAGTTATTAAGATCAGTCATTATGTCTTTATACATACGTCTGCAAGACTGTATACTTATGGCTTCTTAAGTTTTTTACCAATGATGGAAAAGGATAAATGAGGAGACAACTATATATAACTGTGTTCCCCAGAGAAAGATCAAACATCACAGGAACAACTAGGAGAGCTAATGCTCAAGCAATAAATGAGCGATGAGACGACCTGGCGGCGGATACGCCACTGTAAGAAAGAAGACAATAGTCACTTGCGCGCGCACGCACACGTACACGCACAGAGATAGAGAGTAGAATGTTAAGTAAAATGTAGTTAATTAGGTTGCTTCGACAATTATGCGGCAACTAAGTCGTGAACAATTAAGCGCACTACCATTAAATAATGTTAAAATAAAACGCACACACACAGCGTAGAATGTTCAGCAAAATGTCGTTAATTAGGCTGCTTCGACAAGTAAGCGCCAACTGAGCATCAACAATTAAGCGCACTACCATGAAATAAGGTTTAAAGCATGGTATAATCAGACAATAAAGGGTGTTTACGTCGGCGCATAAGGTGATTCGGCGTTTTTCCATGTAAAAATGTAGGTTTAGAGTTTATTCGACGTATAAGACGACCCCCAATTTGTTAAATTAAATAACACTCGCGGCTGATATGAATTAGTTGGTACATATATAAAATTACTAATTAACTAATTATTGGAATTATCGTACCAAAATGTGTAAAATCGGTATCTTCCAAGATTTCAAAATGTTTGTCTAAGCTCACCATTACAAAAAAGACTGTATTCCCTTGGGGAAAATATAAACATCACGACAAATGCTCAACGCCTGCATGTGACATCACTATCGGTGGAGTAGTACCCGTTGGAAGTAGATCCGCATGAATGCAATCCTTTAAAATTGGAGAGAGCCCCGATATTAAGGATAATTGAGGAACTACCGATATCACAAACAATTTTGTTTGATTATAAAATATCACCAAGGAAATATTCCCTTTAATAATCAACAAGGATCGTAAGTCAAGCACGACTGGGAAATACGAACAGCTATGTTTCGTAAACAAGAAAGTTAGACTAGCCCGATGTATAAATGTTAAAAAGCCATTGTATAATGAGTATCAATAACAAAATTGTTTAAAATTATTGCCTTATAATGAGTTACTTGAATTACCTGCGGTTTTTACCGTTATTGCAGTTGCTTTCTTGACAGTTTCGACTGTAGTTAACAATTGACACAAGTATGGACACTTTAGGAGTTGGCCTCTCATTAACAAGGCATGATATGACCTCCAGCTTACTCGGGACACATGCAAGATTTTCCCCTCACACGTAAGTTGTAGACATTATATTCCTACATTTTAATGTAAATTAAAATGTGCTAAAATCTACGATTAAATAGAGCCTTGTTTCACCTACGAGAATTGAAATAAAAAAGTTATATTTTATGAGAAATAATTTTCCTGTACAATTTAACATGTACATCATTTATTTTTCACAATTTTATTCTAATAAATAAATCATAAATATCCTAAATAAATCATAAATATCCTATCCTAAAATTCTTGTATTTTTAACTCAACGCAAAACATCCCATCAGATTCCGTCCATACAGCTTCCTACAGCTTCCTCCCCCCCCCCCCCCCCCACACACAACACACAACAACAATGTAGTTTGTAGGCTTACTCCCCAAGTAAGGGAAAATCCTCGCTTGATTTAAGGTTTGCTTTTTATACTCGGCATATAAGACAACCCTTCGATTAAGGGGGTGATTTTATCATGTTAAAAAGGTCGCCTTATACGCCGGCAAATATTGTGCTATCATTTGAGCGTGCAGAGTTTATGCAGATATGGAGCACACTCAACAGCCACGCCTCAACTTCGCTAAGCTGTTCAACTGTGTTTATTCCTATTCTCTTCCATATATTGCGCCCAATTTTCCTCACATAAAATTTTCACAGAGAGAGAGAGAGAGAGAGAGAGAGAGAGAGAGAGAGAGAGTATCTGTTTAGTCGAAAAACAATAAATGTGATCTTAACGCCGGTACGATTTTTTTTTTTTTTTTTTTTTTTTTTTTTTTTTTCTTTTTTTTTATGAATTCATGAATGTGAGTTTGTTCAAGCTTTATCAATATCCGACTGTCGGCCTGTATTGATACTCCTTTCAAATTGCTTTACATGTTGCCTATCGGTTTTTATAAACTAAAGGCTTCACGTTTCTTCACATATGTGTTGTTCGTCTGAATCTAAAAAGCTCCGAGCTTCATAGAGATGACCAATGTAAAAACTGCAAAGATATTTCTCTCTTTATAAGCAATACTCCTATCTCAGAGCTGAGTAATTGTGACTCTTCTTTTCCTCATCAGATCTGCACGTAAAATGAATGGAGCTGATTTCCAAGATATTTAATTGCTCTGACGAGTCTTTTATCGCCATGTCTTCTGGAGTTAAGGAATCCTCTTTTTATCCGGTGTTTTCGGAATCCTAGATTCAGAGAGAGAGAGAGAGAGAGAGAGAGAGAGAGAGAGAGAGAGAGAGAGAGAGAGAGATAATATATTAATAAAATATAATACAATACTCTGGGCTATGATTGATCGGGTGGTAAATTCCTGAGAGATGAAGCCATTCAGTTATTCCATTCCACGACTTCCCGCAGTGCTTCACATTGCTTAGATGGTGCGGGAGTCGTATGGTTTCGTCTTATTAGCTGATGCCAAGACTTTTTCTGCATAATATATCGGCCCTAGGAATAATGGCGCTACGATATGGTCCCAGATTAAATTGCAGAGATGAATATCATGCTGTTGTAGGTGAGACCTTCACTGTGGGATAATGCGAATAAGACGAGGAAGCGAGATGTTAGTTCATTCCCATAACAATTTTCGAGATAGAGTAAAATGAAATAATTGGCAAAATTACCTGCACATAAATTAAATATTTTCGTAGGTATAAAAAATTATATGACTGAACTTCGTACCCCTAACCAAGTACTATGAAAAACAACTCTCGTTAATAGAGCACGCTCCTCGCTCTTGTCTTGTATCTACCAACATGCATAAGAATATGTATACTACGGTCCTTCCTAGTCATCTCGGTTGAGAAAATTATATGCTACGAAAAATTCTGTGATCGATGAAAATCAGAACATTCTCTTAAGCCAAAGGGTATCAGCAAAATGTCCCGATTCGCAAAGAAAATACCCCTAAAGAATCTGTCACCTTTCAATGTCTCAGCATCAATGTGTTGTTGTATACATTATGTATATAATGCAAAATACTACTGCGTAACGTATAAGCAATCAATATCTAAAACGTGGATATATAAAATTTTTCAACTGAAAGCTTACATAATAGTTATTTCCTTGATTATAGAAAAAATAGGGAAAAAAAAAGATTCTTCTTTTACTTTATTTGTGGCCTCCGCTCTCTCTCTCTCTCTCTCTCTCTCTCTCTCTCTCTCCATACACTTCTTCCACGACAAATGAAGATACAACCAAATGTAAGGTGTCAGCTTTAATAACGTTGCTACTTTCCCTGTGCTTATATTAATTACCCATCAACGTCTTCGAGCGTTGCAAGAATAATGAAATAATAAGACTATCCTCCTCCAGTTATCCCTCACCTCCTCTCAAACAACTTCATCCTAGAGCCTGCTCTGTTATCGTGTTACCTAGAGACACCTGTGAATAGTTCATTACTTCCCCGAAGCTCATTAGTATGGACAGTACAACTTCACAGTTAATCCATAATAAAGGTTCCTGGTTTAATAATAGATAGTAAGCCCTCCCTCCCCATCACGCTCTCTCTCTCTCTCTCTCTCTCTCTCTCTCTCTCTCTCTCTCTCTCTCAGGAGGCAATAAGGTATCATCATGCCTTACGCTACTTCCAAAGACATGAAGCTCATGAAAGCCACTGGATACCGATCGTAGTTAAATACTTGCCAAATCTTTTCCCGGATAACATATGCTCACATCTTACTTTACTTAACATTCGTATTTCACAGAGAGAGAGAGAGAGAGAGAGAGAGAGAGAGGCCATGGTCTTGTATTTTTACAATGTACACCCTCTTCTTTATATTATCCTATAACATTTTTTTTTCATTCGTTAGAAATGTCAGTAGTAGATTCACATCACTCGACTGACCGCCGGGTGCTCAATTCAGAGCTTAATTCAGTTGAAACAAAATAAACTATCAAGTGTCGTTTCTTAGTACTACATGACCAGACCCAAACTTTTCAAACCCTTTTTCGTGGGAAGAATAAACAAAACTGATCACTTCATTTCAAGGAAGAGAGAGAGAGAGAGAGAGAAGAGAGAGAGAGAGAGAGAGAGATTCCAACCCATCAATCACGAATGATGAACCCTGAATGTCCTGATTATAATAATGCAGAGGGATAAATCCTCAACAGGAAACTGGTCTTGATCTTATGAGAAATGGAGATTTAATTCGAGAATTGAGGATCCTTTATGGCGGTGTTCTGGGAAGATTTTATCTTTTGAATCTTCAGTCAAATCAGCCTCGTGGGGGAAATGACAGGAAACGTTGGGTAAACCTTTCATCATTTCAGCGTCTCGCTATTTTTGGGCGTCCCTCTGAATATTATAATCATGGAAATTCTGAATCACATGATTAATGGAGGAAATTTGAAATGAAAAACGAATTGCCGTTAAAAATAGAACACTAAATTGCCTTCTTGGCAGAGAGAGAGAGAGAGAGAGAGAGAGAGAGAGAGAGAGAGAGAGAGAGAGAGAGAGAGAGAGCCAGTACAAAATCTGCAAATTAAAAAAAATAAACATAAGTCTTCTTCCTGTATTAACATTGTTTCTTACAAAAAAATGAAAGCTCTCTTGATGACTTTCATTCTAACCATTATCTTGCCGTATCAGTATACCACAAGCAAAATGAGCAATAGTCATAACAGCGCATTATCAAACTCTCTATTCACTGGAGGATTACGGTAATTGAACCAATTATCTTAATCAAAGAAAAACCAGAGTTCGAGCAAATTACAAAAGTGACAGAATATCCTTCTACTTCAGGTTTATCATTATCTGCATTAATAGTCTAATTCTAAGTTATGTGCAATTTAATGTCGATTACTGTATATTCACGCTTTCACATACCGGTATGCATACAATACATACATACATACATACATACACACACACACGGGCACACACACACACACAAACACACACACATATATATATATATATATATATATATATATATATATATATATATATATATATATATATATATAGGGGATGATAGGGATGCTAATTTATGTACAACGTATGGTTTATATACATGTGGTTTACATAAACATATCTACTTTTTTTTTCTAAATGTTGGGACTTTTCCATCATCAAGGTATGGCTAGAGAGAGAGAGAGAGAGAGAGAGAGAGAGTATGGTGACTACCATATTTGCACAATTATTTCTGAATCACGGGCGATCCCGCTGCACAGAAAACTTTCACAGCACTAATCGTTTCATACACTACACAAAGGGCTCATCATCAGTGAGGCGAGCCCCAATCATGCACAGTGCGTCATTCACATTTTTCATGTATGGCTCTCCTAGATAACAAAACGTTTCTTTCTCAGTGCCGCTTCCAAACCATATTCCAGCTCTTTCTTAGTTTGTTTGTACGGTGTTTTTACCTTCCAAGGAACCAGTGGTTATTCGGCCACGGGACCAACGGCTTTACGTGACTTCCGAACAACGTTGAGAGCGAACTTCTATCACCAAAAATAAACATCTCTGACTTCTCAATGGAATGCCGGAGATTCGAAATCGCGACCACCGAGGTGGCAGGCCAAGACCAAACCGACCACGCCAATGAGGCTCTTAGTTTATTCTTAGTAATTCCTTTTCCCTTCTTCCCCATACATAAGAATTATATAATCTTCATCAACCCATCGGGCTCCCTTCTTTCCGCATAACTGGACCATCTGGAACAAATGATTTAAAACCAAGTTTTTCAGTTTCATTTATTTTTGCAATCATACATTCATACACTGTACACAATTGATCCCTGCCACATATTTCCAACAAACAGGATTCTTTCCAAACATTTCCAAAAGTCTTTCCATTCTATTCACTGAAGGTACATCATCTCTCTGTTCCATACTAATGTGTTTAAATCACCTAACCCCTCCAGATCCACAATTTTACAAAATTACAAGTGAATTTCACATAACGAAAGCATCATAAAAAATATGCTAGGTTATCATCGACAACAAATTAATATATACAGAAAAAATGTTTTCGTTATTCTCTGAAAATCATACTTATTTATAATTAAAGAGAGGAATCTGTAGTTTATTCATTATCTTCTACTGGACCTTCATTGACATGTTTATATGTCAACTAAAATACACAAACGAGGAATCCAATAAGGTCTACCATTCGTGCAACTGCATCTGATTACCTGTGAATTATCAATATACCTATAGCTGGTTCACTTGAGGTAGATTCTTGGATGAGCCCTATGCTTACGAGACGTTTGTTTTGGCAGCAGCTGCTTGGCTGGTACCGGGAGGTAAGAGGCTCCCAGCCAATCAGCGGCCGCCAAACAATCGTCTCGCAGGCAAAGGGTTTCACCCAAGAATCTACCTTAAGTGAACTAGCTATAGTGAAAGCACTTTCTCATATTTCAGGAATCATTTCAGTTGCGCTCATCATGAAAATATGAACATCGCATGAAACCATAAAACAGTTAGCTTCAATTTTAATAAGTTATTTGCCAAAATGCCTCTTAACAATTTATAAAATGCTGGTTAATCCGTTGTCCCTACTGTCTTAAAAAATCTCTCTCTTTCACACACACACACACACACACACACACACACACACACACACACACACACACATATATATATATATATATATATATATATATATATAGATATATATATATATATATGTAAATATATATCTTCTTTTTGGAGCAGGAATATCACTTTAATTTGATCGTCTCAAATGGTTTGTTATAGGTATGTGGGCGATGTCGTGGTGATTGCTTTAAAAAATTTTTAGCATTAATGCTTTGTCATTTCCTTGGCCCCTTCCACAATATATGCACTAACAAAAGTTGAAAGTAAGTACCTAACAAAAGTTTAAAGTAATTAATTTCTTATATATCTTGCGCATTAGATGAAACACCAAATTTAACATTTCTATTTTCAGAAAGTGTACTAGTAATTTACCATTTGCATCTTTTTATTCGGTTGGGAAATTATTTTCATTCCTGTGTGTACATCCAAGATCCAAGAGTTTACTAAGAAATAGAAAAAAAAGAAAATGCTATTAATCTATGTCGCTTATAATATTCTTTCTTGAAATTGCATGAATATAGCCAAGAAGACCTTACATAACATCCAGACAAAGATGAGTCGATAAATAACAAACCCTTTCTTCCCTGTCATGAAAGTTTTACCGTTTTGCTTTTCCAAAACAGCTATTAAAACGTAAGCATTTAAATATAACAGCACTTGGAATTTCTTTTTAAAATTCCTCTCGGAAGTTATAATGTGCAGGTATACCATGTTCGAAACAGAATTTATTTCATTTATGTTAAACGTATATAGGGTGCTACGCATAATTACCTAGAAATACACTGGGACACAATGTTTGACGCAATTTTAATTACCTGTACAAAAGGGAAAAATATAAAATTGTTCCCTAGTGTTCCACTCACCATGAATTACCTTGTTTTCTTAAGTTTTTCACTGGATCCTAAGCTACTGGTACTGAGTCGGTCGATGAAAACAGGCCATGCACAAATCAAGTTATCAATTTTCCTTTCGTGGTTTAATTATTCTGAGTAATACACACTATATATATATATATATATATATATATATATATATATATATATATATATATATATATATATATTGTGTGTAACGAACATTGTATATCTGTATACATATTTATTTGTTTGATTACGTGTCACGAATAAATCTCATAAAACCATAGTGATATATCTAGAGAGAGAGAGGCAAAAAAAAAAAACTTAACGCAGTTTGGAATTTTCTGAGCCTGAATTGCAGTCATATTTTTGCTTAGAAAAATGAGCAGTTTTTCCTACAGTCAAGAATTTTCCCAGCCCTTTGGAAATTAGTTTATTTTTCTTTTTATCTTTTTCCCATTTTACCCAGCAACGTTGCCACCGTAAATTGTATGAAAGGATCTGCAAGAGACAGTTAAGAGACAGACGTCCAATACAGAAACAAGGACGAGATTGTACAGACAAGGTCGCAAGGACATGACCTGATGGGTGAAGATTATCCCATGAATAATTGAGAGAGAGAGAGAGAGAGAGAGAGAGAGAGAGAGAGAGAGAGAGAGGGCTTGCTCATCAGAGTTACGTAAACATTCAAAAAGGTATATGGAAATCTTTACACGTCCACACGACAGAATGTTTTGGGTTCGTACCTACTTTAGAATTAGAATCTTTGCACAAAACATGTGTTATTTTTGAACTAACGATTGTACAGAAACATAACTTCAAAGCAA
>NC_061108.1:19104458-19119322 GCF_015104395.2 Macrobrachium nipponense | reverse complement strand
CCAGTTACACTAGTGTGCTTAAATGAAAAAATTAGCTTCAGCTTTTTGTAGAGTCCTTCTTTACTTAGCCAATTACTTCCCCAGTTAATTTTGACAGAGGACAGGCGTGGGAAAATATTCGAATTGGATTTTGTGCAATCTCTGATCAGATTACCCTAATTATGTTGATGTAAACTTTATCAATCCAGGTTAGTTTCGAAGCTTCGGTTGTTCTGCATCTTCATTTCTTTACATTTTCTTTGACGCGATTAGTAATCGAGAGTTTTTCTAATCTTTATAAATGCATCTTTTTGATGTTCCATAGATAGATAGAATATAGAATTCAGGCCAAAGACCAAGGTCTGGGATCTATGAGCCCATTCGGCGCCGAAACAGAAAATGCCAGTAAATGGCTTGAAAATTATAACAGGTGGGAAACCTTCCAGTTACACTATGAATCAATTGTTAGTATAAGGTGGAAAGAAGTGTGGATCCTACTCAAGCAATGCCTGCAGTACACTGCATGAGATGCAATGGCGGCACTAACCCCCTACGGAGTATGCTCCATAGAGCAGAGTTCCTTTGCTATTGATACGACGAAAGTTAAAAAAAAAAAAAAAAAAAAAAAAAAGGAGACTAGTACACTTCTGCTACAAACAGCGACACTGAACTTGAATGTACTGAATATTTCAAAACTTTTCAGTTGCAGTACTTATTGTACATGACCTGTCGGAAAGCTTGGAATATTAAGTAATGCTTCTCATATCTACATGGATGATGGCAGTAAAAGCCAAACGCTTTAGACCTTTTAATCTTATGCTGCAATAATATTTTTCTCTTTATTTGCAGCTTCTCTGGAAGCCATAGTCATTTATAAAACAATTTGGAAGTAGTCTTTCCTGTTTCCAATACTAGTAGCTATGACGTTGACCAGGGTCGGAAGATATTCTGCTAGGACATTAATCTCACGAGTTATTTCAACGTGAAGATTCCCCCATTATCTGTAAATGCAAAGATGAACAAATCATGTAAGTAACTGTATGAAAAATAAAGTGTGGTACATTTTATCTTGAAATATCGTTGTATAATTACATCGGAAAAGTCAACTTAAATTACAATATCTGAACTTATTAGGTCGTGTTATTCATTTTTAAAATACAGGTCTGTGATACACCAACTTTGCGATGGGCAAGTATTTTTATAATAATAATGGGAAAAGCTTCATACAAATGCCTTACATTTAACAAATGCTCGCATGCATATTATTTCACATCCATCTTTGACATTCACCGGTATTAAAACGCGGATGTTAGAAACTGTACTGGTATTTAACAAAAATTGATTATACATATAGAGTACGATACCAGGCTCACATGGAACCCTCTCCTTGAATTGAAATAAGCAAATGGTTAACGTTCTCCATATGAGAGAGAGAGAGAGAGAGAGAGAGAGAGAGAGAGAGAGAGAGAGAGAGAGAGAGAGACTGTCCATCTCAATAACCTCAATATCTGAGAAATAATTTCCTTGATTATACAATTAATAAGATGCAAAGGTCTCTAAGATCCTCAAGGACTTTGACTATTGTCCTTCATAACGAGGGTTCGCAAATTTTTATGCTAAACACTCGGTAAAGAATCTTTCCCCCAACAACATGACGCCCCTACCTCTTCTCCTATACCGAATTTAAAAAACAAAAAACTAAAAAGAAAATTTATTCTGTGATTCGGTTTCTAAAAATATATTTCGTACTGAACATACGGAAATAAAACGAGACTTGTCTCTAAAGGTGGCGAACACCATACTCGGTTTGCAAAGGTCTCTCTCTCTCTCTCTCTCTCTCTCTCTCTCTCTCTCTCTGCCAGATTGGAAGGAAAGGAAGAGTGTGAAGAAGAATGAATCTCCCGATTTGTCAAAGGGGGAAAAGGAATCCGCAGGCGTTCTGGAATTTAATGGTCCGTAACAGGAGGAAGAGGACAGACATTGCTCAAGTAAACGACGCATCGGAAGCTTCCATTCCGAAGAAAAACATACTCGAAATAAACCAACAAATGTGGTTAGATTTCCTTGCAAACGCATCAGCATGATGGGCCGTGAGGGAGCGCGTATGACAACGTTGTTTTTTTTATGATATTTGCGTTTCTCGTGATATTTTTCATTTGCTTAGGTTGCTTATATAGTGTATTATTATGTTACTGATTTTAGTTTCATTTTTTGTTGATAATCCATATATGTCAAATATGGCACACATCACTGAGTAAGTAACAGTAGTAGTAGTAGTAGTAGTAGTAGTAGTAGTAGTAGTAGTAGTAGTAGTAGTAGTATGGAAACAAAATAAGAAACAAGAAAATAAGAGCAATGAAGCAAAAATCTAAACCTGCCCTTGAATGGGCAAAGGAAATTATGTCAATACAAATTCCTAATTTATTCATTTATTTGAAAAAAAAATTCATTGATATTATATATAATATATAATATATATATATAAGTATATATATATATATATTATATATATATAATATTATATTATAAGTATATCTTGGGGAGATCGCAAGGTTCGAACGATTAAACTGTTTTTTATAATGTCGAAAGATGCACAAAGTAACCGTATTTCATTTCTAATCGTGACGACCAACACACAGCACAGTTCGGGAATAATTCTTACCACACACACATATGTACACAACATATACTTAATATATTTATTCACATATATATTTAGCCAGATACTGATATATGTATAGTAGATAGACAGATAGATAGGTAAACAGTATGTGTGCGTTGTCTATGCATGTAAGTATATTCGCTATACCCTGGAAGCCTTTGAGGCTGTGTCAGGTGTGAGTTAGCATTTTATGGTTCTAAGTCAATCTTTTGCGCATAAGCGCTAGCTCATTGCTAGTCTCTGGGAAACAATTTCTGGTTGTGAAAATCCTCAAAATCGGTATGAATAACAAAGGCACCCACAAGAGGAATGGTAATTAATTGTTGAATGAGGATAATAATTATCCAGTTCATGGAAGGGATAAAGTCATACAACTACTGAGTAAAAATTCATATCAAAAGGATGAAGGTGGTGGGGAGGGGGTTTGCTGGAAGGACTGTGGACGCTACACTACAGAAAGCAGAAGAAAACAACAACCACATAAAATTCTTCTTGCATTCTCGCATTCCATTCCCCGTCTCTAACTCACAAGAAATTGTATCGGCCAAGGACTGCC
Organism: Macrobrachium nipponense; assembly: GCF_015104395.2. Classification (NCBI taxonomy): domain Eukaryota; kingdom Metazoa; phylum Arthropoda; class Malacostraca; order Decapoda; family Palaemonidae; genus Macrobrachium; species Macrobrachium nipponense. Next base: position 19,116,125 of record NC_061108.1, on the reverse strand, counting down.
AACTGGAATGAGAATGAACTTCTTTCGTTCCAGGAATTCAAATCTCGGGGCTTCCAGTTACATGCGTCGTTGCCAGCGCGGTCACCCAGTAATGTCATTGGCAATTCCAGTAACCCTCTCAATGGAGCCGACTGCCTGGGGAGGAGTAGGCACCAGGGGACACTGGAGTCTCTCTCTGTTAAGCTTTTATCTTTTTGATGAGTAATCGAAATCAGCGACAAAACACCAGTTGTTGTTTTTTTAACTATGGCTAAGTGGCTACAGACTTCCATTCCAAAATAATCTGCATGTAAGGCGAAATCTACTTGTGTGATTGAACTGAATATAGAACTTAGGCCAAACTCCAAAGCACTGGGATCCTATGAGGTCATTCATCGCTAAAACGGAAATTAACACAGGAAGAAAACCTCGCAGTAGCACTACGAATCAATTTGTTATGAGAGGGTAGAAAGTAAGACGGAAGAAAGTGAATATAAAAGGAGGTACAGTACAAGGAAAGATAGGGATTGCATTTAGGGACCGAAGGCCCACAGCAAAAACCTTTAGTTATGCCTAAAGTGAACCGCATGAGGTGCACTGACGGTACTATCTCCCCTAGGGGTTGTATGAATGAAGTTTCTTAGTGCAAGATATTAATCTTCAATACGTCCAAAATCATATAAACTGTCATGGCTGACCGACTTAAGAGATTACAAAAAACTCACAAAAGCATAGGGCGATTGCGCTGACTGTTTCCAGGATAGAATGATTCTATATCTTCCTGTGAAGATGACTGTACGTTCTTATTTATATTTAGCAATGTATCATCATCATTTTCATCATCGCTTATGGAAACAGAAGCCATAATTTTTAACCAACTGTATAATAAATGTCAACGAAAAAAAACTGAAGAACCTTTTAAATACGACAGCTCTTTCAAAACTTGTAAACTGACAAAAGTACCTTTTCAAAGACAGCTACTAATCTGCCGAATTGCTCTTAAAGACATATTCTATCAGAAATCGAATAATTCGATCAAATGTAATGCCTCCAGGAAATGGCTTCACTTACGCTTGTCTGCTCAACTTATAATGTATGTGTCCGGTGGCTGTTTAACTAATGACTCTATGGTAACACAATAAGCCTCTAACAACTGAGAGCTATCGTTATTATTATTATTATTATTATTATTATTATATTATTATATTATTATTATTATTATTATTATTATTATTATTATTATGTAGCTGAAAATCAAGCTTTCAACGAATATGGCGTTCATTTGAAAGAAGTAATAGGTGACAGGAAATACAGAAAGAAGAGGTCAGTTATTAGACATGAATAATAAATTAACAAATTAATGAAGAAATAGATAAAAATGAAAAAATGAAATCGAACGGTACAAGATCAATAATTTAACAGCAGCTCAGATATATTTCTTCTTGGGGATGTATTAGGAGACCATTCTAAGGTTTGACGAGTTATCTTGAAGGGTGAAGGACCTGGTTAAGGTTTGAGATATGCCCACAGCAACTGTTTATTAAAGTAGGGCCATAAACAATGCCTGGATGCGACCGTCTCGACTTGCATTCTTCATAAATAGCAATCTGGGAGACGAAAAATAGGAAGATCCAGTATATTTATCAAAGGTGCATATACATGAAGACGTTTATTTGCAGGTCCGTCTACTTTACTAGCATTTTAATTATACAATAAAGTATTTCGATTTACATTAGTACATTCTGAAAGGATTAGTCTATTATTAAGATTTGTACAGGCAATTTACTTGGCACGGATAAGAACAAGGAGAATAACCTTTAGAAAAAAAGACACATGACAAGTACCAGTGCCCAATAATCTCTTTTGAGAGAGAGAGAGAGAGAGAGAGAGAGAGAGAGAGAGAGAGAGAGAGAGAGAGAGAGAGAGAGAGAGTTTCAGTGCAAAAAGTGAACGTGTGAAGTTGTACATTTACTCTCTGACCAAGTTTGTAAATAGGGTCATCAAAATGACATTATCCGATGCATCAGCGAGATCTGTTTTTCATGAACATTCAATTAGGCATTGTGTGATAAACTAATGACTATTTTGCATTGACAGAGCAGGGAACTACCTCTTTCTTATTTGAAGTTTTCTGTATATATATTCCACTCCAAAAACGAATATACAGTAAAAAATTATTATAATTATGGTTAAAGATCCACGACTATAATATATCAACTTAAATCTCGCTTGATAGCAGAGTGAGCAAAGTCACTGTGTACGTTGTTTCTGAAACAGGAGACGGTTGGAATCCTGCAGTGGACAATGCATGCAAGTGATAAAAATTCATAATGTATGTAAATATACGTATGTATGTATATATATGTAAATACACACACACACACACACACACACATATATATATATATATACTATAATAATATTATATATATAGTATATATATATATAGATATATATCTATATATATATAATATATATATAAAAAAACACAGATTGATAAGAAGTTAGCCGGTCATGCTGTCTTGATGTATATTTTGCGTCAACACCTCCATATTCCGTTTATTTGAATTATTATTATTATTATTTTCAAGGGCAACCATGTTGTTAATAAGCGGTACTATTTGGAAGTCACCACTAAAATAGGTCAACAATTTAGGAGGCTAAATCGACATTTCCCTGCGTCGATGAACGCCTAGCAAACGGCAGAAGAGCCCCTGAAGGAAATATATCTCTTTAGTAGAGCAAAATCCTCTTCGTCGAGACCAACAGCCGGCATTTTATTGCCCTTGCAGCATGACACGGATTTCAGCAATAAGATTCTCGCCGCTCTGTATGATGCGACCCAAAACATTCCGGAGAGAGAGAGAGAGAGAGAGAGAGAGAGAGAGAGAGAGAGAATGAAATACACAGCCCTAGTTTGTTTTCAATTTTAAAAATATTTAGAAAGGTTTTAGGATTTCAAATGTGGGTAGAAAAGAACAATATTATATAGAATCTGGTCCTCTGAAACCAATGAGGTCAGCGGAGGAAAACTTCGCAGTTACGCTATTAAAAATTATTTGGGAGGGACGCTGCAAAAAGCCTCAAGTAATGCCTACAGTGCATCGCATGAGGTGCTCTGACCGCACTACCCCCTAAAGGACAAATTTGGGTAGAGATGGGGTAAATGAAAACCAATCCTTCATATTGAATGTGTTTAAGGACAGGAATGGATGTTATGGCGTAGTGAAAGTACAAGAACCATAATGGACTAGAAAAAGCGTAAGAAAGTGGCATGACTTGCTTTGTTAAAACTGGTGGTACGAGGAGAGAAAATAGCGATAGTCAGTGAGCATACCAAAGCTTTGACGTGTATATACTGGAAATGAGAGAAAATTCGGAGAGAGTTTGAATACTCATTTCAAAGCCCCAGTTTAGGAAGAATGATGAATACCCTGTATGATGGAATGTAAATGTAGTTGATGGAGAGGGGAAGAGATGGCATATCTGGTATAATGGGTGGTCCTTGTTTTAAAGAAATTACAATAGGATGTTTTAAGTGGATAAAAAAAAAAGAGCAATTAGGAATACGTGAGGCGGCTCATATCTTTATTTGTTAAAGTGAAATCTGGAAAAAACGAACCGAATGATTTAATGGAGAAATATGAGATTACTTGACGTTCCGTTGAAAGTCTAATCACAAACGAAAACATCAGCACCATAAATCATACAACGTAAAAAATCAAATTCCAAAGAAAGTCACAGGCCACGAAGAAAATGGCAGGCATGTATGACAATATTTTTCAAGACGATGTAGTTTTCTTCTGTCAAGTGCCATTCTCGAATATCTACACATATATACAAAACAAATAGGAACCCTAAGTGCATTCAACGGCTGCAAAAAGAAGATATCAAAACACAATAACAAGTCTAAGGTTCGTCTCTCGAGGACATCCCCCTTAATACTACTTCAGAAATTGTGTTCTTCGGCATCCTACTTAAGGAGGCTTTCGTTTGCCAAGACACCTGTGGAGTCGAGAGAGAGAGAGAGAGAGAGAGAGAGAGAGAGAGAGAGAGAGGGAATATTCACTTTAAAAGTATCCCGGAGGTAACTAGATACAATGCGGAAATTTTTTAAAAGTTCAATCACTTAAAATTATTCTTTTACTGAAAGTAATTTTTCTTCAACAAAATGCAATATATCATGGTAAATAAATCAATAAAGTAAAATGTATACCCACCTCAAACTTACAACAAACAATACCATAAAAAAACGTGTCATAGTTTTGCAGTATGAGGAATAAATGGATCCCGTATAAATATATATTTTATATATATATATATATATATATATATATAATTATATATATAATTAATAATAATAACTAAATATATAGTATATGTATATATAATATATATATCACTATATTAATTTAGTTATACGGGATTAATTTATTCCTTATACTGAAAAACTGACATATGTTTTCCTGGTAGTGTTATGGGTATTGATTCTTCTAAGTCTTAAGTGAACATACATTTTACTTCTGTTGATTTATTTACCATTATGTATTACAGATATATTATCTAAATCTTTAAAAATGAATTTCTCACAAGGCCATGAGAGCGTTCTGTGCTTTGAAGGCTTTTTCAAAACGTGAATGCCTGTTCCATTTTAAAGAGGGATTTCCTGTGCATCAATATCATAACGGATATCATACCACATTCCCAGGTGCTATGAAAAGATTAATTTTTACCTTATATTGGGATTGTGAAGTTAACGAGTCAGTCAGAAGAGTACATGGCTATCACTTGAACGTGGTGGGTTCAATTCCTACCCGAAGTTATAAGATTATCATAAAATATTCCTCTAGCAAATAGATAACGGAGATCAAAGAAATAAAAAAAATTAATTAAAAGAAATGAAAGAAAATTATGACAAAAATCGACGCAAATATTTTCTGCGATGTTTCAGAAAATAATTATGAAACCAGACGACAGAGTTAATTACACAGGTATTCAACAATATGTTATTAACTCCAATTTTACCTTTCAAATGAAGGGATATATTTCAGCAGGATAAGGTTGCCTGAATAATTACGGCAAAAGAGTCTAAGCAAATAGCTCAGTGGAACGAAAACCTATATATCAAGTAGGGATAATAATAATAATAATAATAATAATAATAATAATAATAATAATAATAATAATAATAATAATAATAATAATAATAATAAAGAAAACAACAAATAGTTTTATAGTAGTACAAAATAACACTATTTTGGAGAAATAAGAATAATTATATTAATAAAAACAATAAAAAAGAAAACCCCAAATATTTTAAAAGTACCATAAAAACAGTATTTGGAGTAATAATAATAATAATGGGACACCAGAGTTGAAGAGAAGAGAGGGAAAAAATGGATAAGTATCAAGATCTGAAATAGAAATAAGAAGGATATGGGATATGCCAGTGGAAATCGTACCCATAATCATAGGAGCACTAGGCCACGATCCCAAGATCCCTGAAAAGGAATCTAGAAAAACTAGAGGCTGAAGTAGCTCCAGGACTCATGCAGAAAGAGTGTGATCCTAGAAACGGCACACATAGTAAGAAGTGATGGACTCCTAAGGAGGTCAGGATGCAACCCGGAACCCCACACTATAAATACCACCCAGTCGAATTGGAGGACTGTGATAGAGCAAAAAAAAAAAAAAAAAAAAAAAAAAACAAAAAAAAAAATAATAATTAATAATAATAATAATGCTCAACGAATTACATAATTGAAGGGCGATAACAATGACATTACTAATAAAGAGCTTTTGTGAATAATAATAATAATAATAATAATAATAATAATAATAATAATAATAATAATAATAATAATAATAATAAAATAATAATAATATACTTAGGAAGCAGACCCTCTCTCAAACATAGTTTATTAAAAGTAAGGGTTACTTTAGTTGCGTTACACTTGTGAAGATTCTTCTCTATTTTACGAACAGCGGCTTTTTCCGTGCTACTTAAACAGGCTACTAGAGCGCATATAGAGATCATGATCAAATACAGTGTCAAAATAGGTGTATATATTTGAATTTTACAGATAAACTATGATGCCATAGTCATCAGAGTCATTGAAAATTCTCTCTCTCTCTCTCTCTCTCTCTCTCTCTCTCTCTCTCTCTCTCTCTCTCTCTCTCTCTCTGCTGCATGCAACATTCCGACCCATCCACAGTGTGCTGAGGTAATGCAAGATATGAGAAAAGACACAAGAATTTTTTGCTCAACATGTCTACCATGGATAGACAATGTTATTAAATCAAGATTGAATGTTCAAATAGTTGAGGATGAAGAAGAAGAGGAAGAGGAAGAAGAAGAAGAAGAGGAAAACGTAAGAGAAGTAAACAAAACTGAAATGACAGAAAAAGATAAGGAAAACAAAGAACAAGATAAAAGTATGGATGCAGAGATACTCATTGATACTACATATGAGGCTATAAAGCAGCATACCTACGAAAAAATAAATTACGATATGACAACACAAAAGAAAATGCCGAAGAGGCTCTACCCAGATCTACACAATGACGGGAAAGAGGAAAAAATATACAAAAAAGACAAAATCTGCAACCTTTTGAAAAGAGGGAATTGCAGATTTGGAGAAAAATGTTACTACAAACATCCTAAGGTATGTCACAACTATGAAATATATGGTAAATGTGCATACCTAGATGGATATGAGGATGATTGCAGAGATCTACATCCAAAAATATGCAAAAACCTAAAAGAAGGAAAAGGATGTAAGTTCGACAAAAAATGTAAATATATGCACCCTGTAGCCATGAAAAATAATCAAATAAATAACCAATCAAGTAATAAAATCCAAAATAAGAAAGAAACAAATAAAGAGAGGAATGAAGAATATCAGGTAAAAGAAAAAAGCAAGCCATCAACGATATGCAGATAGGTGTCAGCAAAAAATTTCAATGCATCAGCTCCAAGATGCTACTCAAGAGATAATAACTGTTTTTATTATGCAAGAGGATATTGCAGATATGGAGAAAATTGCAGATTCACACAAAATGAATAATTATGATGAAGGAAGAACAAATATTATGGAAAAGTTGGATTTTTTAATGTCAGAATTTCTGGAAATGAAAAAAAGAACAACATACCAGAACAGGAAAGAGACATAGAAAATCTTATTATCACCAATATTTTAAAGAAGAGAAAAACACGCAAACCATCATAGTGATGAATGCGCAGGGTTTAGTTACGAGTAACTCAAAAAGAAAAATAGAGTACTTAGAAGAACTAACCCAAATTAAAGAAAAGAAAATAGATATAATGAATATAAGTGAAACCTGGTATTCCCAAGAGACTGGGAATGATGATCAAATAAAAGGGTTCCAAACTTATAGATCAGATAGAAAAAATAGGAATCAAGGGGGAACCGCAATATATGGGAAAGACAAAAAACAAGGAAAAATATATGAGAAATATAGTAACTCAGAATGTGAACTAATAGCGGTAGAATTTGAATCTGAAAAATTAATGAACATAGTAATATATAGACCTCCTAATACTAAAGAGTTTGACTTAATAAGAGAAAAATTGGATGATATATGTAGAAATCACAAGGACTGGACTATTCTCCTATCTGGAGACTTCAAAATTTCCTTTCCCTTTCGTTAGACTGGAAAAAGAACGAATAGGAGATTGTGGATGTACTTATACATATAAAAAAGAGAGTAATAGTAGTGCAGAAGATAAGAGGCAATTCGAAAAGCTATTAGATATGCTACTAGAATACAACATTCAACAAATAAATCACCTGCCAACAAGAAAGGAAAATACTTTAGACCTAGTATTTGTGAACGAGATGAATTATGTTAAAGAAATAATAGTTTATAATGCGAGTATTTCAGACCATAATGTCATAGAATTAACAGTCCATTCCAAAGCAAGTGAAAACAGAGATAAGCAAGAAATGAAAAAGTGGGAAGGATATGGAAAATACAACTTCTACAGTAAAAATATAAAATGGTCAGAAATAAATGAAGAATTAAACAAAGATTGGGATAACATTTTCGTAAGTGATGATATAAAGGTAAATACGGAGATATTATATAAAATATTAGAGAAAATAGTGGATAAATATATACCGAAGAAGAAAAGTAAACATCAGTCATGCATACCAAGAGACAGAAGGATCTTGTTCCAGAAAATCAGAAAGTGGAAAAAAGGTCTTGCAAAAGAAAAAAATGCATGGAAAGTTATAGAGCTAAAAAGTAAGATAGAAAATGCAGAACAAAAGATTATACAATCAAAAGAAAATGAAAAACGGGACTTGGAAGAAAAAACCCTATTAAATATCAACCAAAATCCCAAACTATTATACTCATATGCGAAGAAGATGAATAAAAGAAGAATAGAAATATGGCCCTCTAAGAATTGAAGGGAAGATTAACGAATGAAAAAAAAAAAAAAGGAAGGTTTGCAACATATTGGCAGAAAACGATATAAGAGAGAATTCACCCCCGCCTAGAATAGATAATGAAGATAATGATATAGAAGGGACGAAAATAGTGAATATTTAGCTGACATAGATATTAATGAAGCTAGATATTGTGCAGGCTATTAACCCTTAAAGAAAAAAACGCCGAAGCGGTAAAAAAAAAAATGTTCTCCCGTGTGCCGGAGGTGTTTCAGAGTGAGCGCCGAAGCGGGAAAAAATATTTTTTTCAAAAATTCACAGCGCGCTTAGTTTTCAAGATTAAGAGTTCATTTGGCCCCTTTTTTTTGTCATTGGCTGAAGTTTTAGTATGCAACCATCAGAAATGAAAAAAATTATCATTATCATATATAAATAAATGCGATATATGATAGCGCAAAACGAAATTTCATATATAATTGTATTTCAAATCGCGCTGTGCGCAAAACGGTTAAAGGTAACGAGTTACTTCTTTTTTCGTTGTAATGTACACTAAATTGCGATCATTTTGGTATATACACATCGTAAAACGATAAAAGCAACACAGAGAAAATATTATCACAAAATAATGCATGAATTCGTAACGCAGTCGGCTACGTAAACAGATATTTTTTTCAAAAATTCACCATAAATCTAAATATTGTCCTAGAGAGTTCCAATTTCTTTCAAAATGAAGACAAATGATTGAATATTGCTATACTGTAAGAATATTCGCTTACAAATGCAGTTTTCGACCATATCTGACTAGGTAAAGTTGACCGAATGTCGAATTTTTTATATATATATTTTCTTTTCTTTATATGCAATTATTTCGGAAATAAGAAAAGCTACAACCTTCAAATATTTTTCGTTTTATTCTACATGAAATTGCGCACATTTTCATATATAAAACTCTATGAAATGCCTAATATGAAACGGAGCAAAATATTCCGAGAATGGAACGTACACATTTCGGAGATTTGTGGCTGAGAATCCGCGTGCTGAGAGAAGGAAAGATTTTTTTAAAATTCACCATAAATCTAAATATTGTGCTAGAGACTTCGAATTTGTTTCAAGATGAAGATAAATGACTGAATATTACTAGACTGTAAGAGTTTTAGCTTACAATTGCGTTTTTCGACATTTCGGTAGAGTCAAAGTTGACTGAACGTGGTTTTTTTTCTATTTATCGTGATTTATATGCAAATATTTCAAAAATGAGAAAAAAAAAGCTACAACCTTCAATTATTTTATTATTGAATTCTACATTAAATTGCGCACATTTTTCATATATAAAAACTTTATGTAACGGCTAATTTAAAATGGTGCAAACATTACCACAATCGCACGTATGATTTTTTCGGAAGAGTTACCGCGCGGACGTAAAGAAAATGTTATTTTTTTCATAAATTCACCATAAATCGAAATAGTGTGCTAGAGACTTCCAATTTGTTGCAAACTGAAGGTAAATGCTTGAATATTACTAGAATATAAGCGGTTTAGCTTACAATTGAGTTTTTCGACCATTTCGGTAGAGTCAAAGTTGACCGAAGGTTGAAAATTTTGTCACTTATCATTTAATATGAAAATATTTCAAAATTGATAAAAGCTACAACCATGGGTTGTTTTTAGTTGTATTGTGCATGAAATTGCGCACATTTTCATATATAAAACTTTATGTAACGGCTAATTTAAAATGGTGCAAACATTACCACAATCGCAGTATGATTTTTTCGGGAGTTTACCGCGCGGACGTAAGGAAAAAGTTTTTTCATAAATTCACCATAAATCGAAATATTGTCTAGAGACTTCCAATTAGTTGGAAATTAAGTTAAATGATTGAATATTACTAAAATATTAGAGTTTTAGCTTACAATTGCGTTTTTCGACCATTTCGATAGAGTCCAAAGTTGACCGAAGGTTGAAATTTTGGCACTTATCGTTATTTATATGAAAATATCTCAAAACTGATAAAAGCTACAATCATGAGTGTTTTTTGTTGTCATCATAAAAATGCGCACATTTTCATATATAATACTTCATGTAACGGCTACTTTAAAATGGTACAAAAATTATGTCAAAGTGACGAAATAATTTCCGATATGTGTCACAGTACTTTTTAGTGCGGCAAGAAAGAAATTCGCGCTTGCGCGCCTGCGTAACGATTGTAACAAACAACACCTTGATCCGTGAACTCCCAGCATCCCCCAAGGCGCGTGAGTTCAAGAGTTTTCGGCTGGTAGGCCTAAAAGTATTTTTCCGCGAATTTTTAAAAAAACTTTTGTATGTCGACGTAAAATAACGTCCAGTCGGCACCCGAGAGACAAAAATGTTGACGTAAAATACGTCCAGTCGGCGTTAAGGTTAATGAAAATTAGAATTGGAGCTGCTGCAGGGCCTGATGGAGTGCTGCTATTTTGTTAAAGAAAGTAGTTCATTCTATCGCAAAGCCACTTGCAATATTATTAAGACAAAGTGTAGATACAGCAAGATTTATGATGAGCACAAATTAGCATATATTACCCTACTTTCAAAAGTGGATCAGACTAGAGGCAAGTAATTATAGGGCCTGTGAGTCTAACATCACATATTATGAAAGTGTATGAAAGGGTAATGAAGAAAAATATTATGAAACATTTAATAAAAAATTATTTGTTTAATAAAGGACAACATGGTTTCGTACCCGGAAAAAGTACACAACCCAACTGTTAGTCCACCGTGAGAACATATTCAAAAATATGAAAAGCGGAAATGAAACAGATGTGGTTTATTTAGACTTTGCAAAAGCTTTTGACAAAGTAGACCATAATATATTAGCGAAGAAAATTAGAAACACAATATCGTGGATAAAGTAGGAAGATGGTTAAAAGAATTTTTACACAACAGACAGATAGTTATTGCAAACGACGAGAAATCGGATGAAGCCAAGGTAATATCCGGTGTGCCGCAAGGTACGGTGTTAGCTGCAATACTGTTTGTTATTATGATTGAAGACTATACAGTAATGTTAAGGATTCGTAGTGAGTAGTTTCGCAGATGACACAAGAATTAAGTAGAGAAATTACTTGTGATGAAGATAGGAACGCTCTACAAAGAGACCTTAACAAAGTATATGATTGGGCAGAGGTAAATAGGATGGTATTTAACTCTGATAAATTTGAATCAATAAAATTATGGAGACAGAGAAAGAAAGCTATATGCATATAGGGGACCTAATAATGAAGACAATCACAAATAA